>NW_005353595.1:4644-28877 GCF_000412655.1 Myotis brandtii | reverse complement strand
TTGGCTTCCTCCGTCACTGAAGCAAGCAAGCCTCATGTTCGCGCTTCAGTGCATGGCTGCCGGCCGCCATCTTGGCTGGCAGTTAATTTGCATATCGCCCTGATTAGCCAATGGGAAGGGTAGCAGAGGTACGGCTAATTACCATGTTTCTCTTTTATTAGATAGGATATATCTTCTTTAGATATAAAACATGTCATAACTACCCTGGCTGGTGTTGCTCAGTGGTTAGGCATCGTCCTGTGCACCAGACAGTTGTGGGTTCAATTTCTGATCAGGGCACATGCCCTGGTTTCTGGCTCAATACTCGGTAGGGGGCCTGCAGGAGGCAGCTGATCAATATTTCACTATTACATTGATGTTTCTCTCCACCTCTCCCTTCCTTTCTCTCTATAAGGCAATAAAAAATATTTAAAATAAAAAACATCATAATTAAATATAAATTGATTTCCAACTTAGATTCAGGGCTACAAGTGTTTTACTTAACCTTCAAAAACAACAGTATCAATACTACCACCACCAATATGATTACTGAAGCTAGTTTTATTTTTTTTAACCAATTATCTTTATGGCATATCCCAGTAGTCATGTATAATCATATTACTGTTTTTGAAAGTCATTTGTAATATTTTTTTTTGTGGTAATTTGGTTAATTTGTTTTAATTTCATTTTTATAGTTTTATTAAACTTTATTGTATAAATTAAAACTAAGATTTTAAGTTTTATAGTTTATGATATTGTGGTTTTATAGACTTATGGAAAGCAATAAAATTTTTATAGTTTTATAAAATTGATAATTGTGTAAATATTTACATAGTCCATTTGAATCTATTAAAACAAGATTTACTCAAAGAAATTTAGTTCCTGTTTCTTTCTCCTCAACCTTGTGTATTTTTCCTTTGCCATTGATAACCTAAAAAGTTCAATTTTATTTAATCAGATATGAATGTATGTTTTTATCCCCTTTCTTAAAAAACGATATACTACATACTTTTTCTACCCCACTTTCTTTACATTACAGTATATCTGTATGATCATTTCATACTAGTATATAGAGATATCTTTCTTCTCTACAGTTTTTTTGGTAATTCATTGTTTATGCATAAGTACCACGGTTTATTCAGCCAGTCCCGTGCTGATGAATGATCGGTTACTTTGTTTTCACTTTTTGCTATAAATGATCCTAGAGTAAAAAATAGAATAGAAGTAAAAGCTTGTACTTGTGAGAACTGGGATGACTATATATAGTTGTGGAGGATGCTCCACGTCTTCCCTTTGTAAAGGTTGTAATTTCCACTCTCACTACTGATGCAGAAAAGTCCCTGTCCTGCCACAACCTCCCTCATGGAATGTATTGGGATGATGGATGTATCAGGGTAGTTTAAATGTAAATTTCTACTGGTGTGAAGTGAAACATATTTTAAATTATATGTTATGCTAAATAAATGTAAACTAAATTTTAAAATGTCTACTCTGTTAAACATAATCAGAAATGAAATGAGGACAAACACCCATCAGTGCAATTGAGAAATATAAAATGTTCTTTACATAAAAATAGATGCTGAATTATTGTTTCAACTATGCCAGTTTTTTAAAAGTATACTTTGTATGTGTTAATGATGAGAGTGTCTCTGAATTTTTCTTAAACTGAGAACTTACACCCAGATAATGTTTTCATATCAGCATTATAGTAAGAAGTAAAATTTTTACTAAATTTGCCAGTTAACTCATTTTTTTTTGTAAAGATCATTTTTCAATGGACTTCTGGATGTGAAATCCTTGCCCTCCTGCTAATTTCCCCTACTGTGCTCCCTCCAGCATTTCATTTATTACAAAAAATGAGCTTATGGTTATGTCTGTGCACCTGGATACTGAAATGAACTACTAGTACTTCCTCTTGGACATAGTAATTGTTTGCTTTTAATGAAAAATCAAATAAAATGAAAACAGGAAAAGAAAACAAAGGAATCAGTACCAACTTTTTATCTTTTACCCTCCAGCAAACATTGGAGAGATGGGATGACTTTATGTGGAACCACTGGTTCAACAATGGTCCTCTGATATATTGGTTTTGGAATTATGCAAATTTCTAAACTGAGTATCAATACTCTGCAATGTAAAGATCTGGGTTTAGTTCTCATTGGGCTGAATTTTTTTTAATCTAATGACAATTAGAGATAACTAATTTGTGGGGTGGAGACATTTCATTATTTTCTAACATTGTAACTAGGAAAAAATCTTAAATATAAACAGAAGTTTATAGGATAGTACAGTGAATACTCATATACCCACTACCTGTATTTTATCTGTAATTGACATTTGCCATGTTTATTTCATCTATATTCATTTAATTAGCTCTCTATTTGTTTATGAATCATTTGAAATTAAATTAAGACATAGTGCTTTCATCAAAATACTTATGCATAAAACTCCTAAAAGTACAACATTCTTCTTCTATACAACAAAGCCTTCATCACACTTAAGAAAATTTAAATTTCCCTTAACATCATCTAATGCATGTTTTATATTCAAATTACCCTGATAATCCCTACATTTTTAAATAACTATCATTTTTAAACCAGGATTTAAATCGAGGTTCAAAATTACATTTGGTTGTTAGGTCTCTTTATCTCTTGTAAAATAGAACAGTCCCTGCAACTTTTTTTAATCCTTATTTATTAATTTTTTAAAGAGACTAGTCCTAAATTCTAGATTTTTTCTGGAGAAGAGTCAACATAATAGTTACCTATTTTTGTGTAACAAATTGCCTCAGTATTAGAAGATTGTAAGAGCAAACACGTATTATTCCACACACAGTTTTGAGAATGAGAAATCCAAAGTCAACATAATAGTTACCTATTTTTGTGTAACAAATTACTTCAGTATTAGAAGCTTGTAACAGCAAACACTTATTATTCCACACAGTTTCAAGAATGAGAAATCCAGAAGCAGTTTAGCTGGGTGGGCCTGGCTCAGTCTCTCATGAGGTTGCATCAAAGTGTCAACTGGTACTGCAGTCTCTGCTGGTTTGACTGATGCTGGGGGATCCACCACCAGCACTCACTTGGTTTTTGGCAGGAGGCCTCAGGTTTTTGTTGTTTTTGCTTTAAATTTTTTTTAATATATCGCAAGGCCTGCTTTAGTAACATGCTAGTCCCCAGAAAATAACCCAGTACCCTCCTTGACAGTAACATACATGCTCAAGTTGACCAGCCAACTCATATTTCTAAACCCCTGTGTGTACATGTGTCTTTGAACCAAAGCCACGGGGCTCGGGTGACTGTTGCTGCTATAACGTGCTTCTCCTGTTGACAGACCAGTGTGCACCCCCTCCAGAGGGCGGGCAGGGCGCAGAAACCTTTACATGGTAGTGAGGGTTTTCAAGTACCGCTACCCTCACCCACGCAAAAGAAGATTCTTATTTCTAACCAGACCACTGGCCTCAAATTTGGCTCCCGGTGACCAGAATGGTTTTCCTCCTTTAGAAAAAGCACACGTATCTGCACACCCATATATAAGTTCTTTTCGTTTTGCATTTAAATACAAAAACACTACTCTGCTCCGTGTTATAAATGAGGACCAGGCAATGAGAATTTTCTTCTTCTAAGGTAGGGCTGTCCACCCGAACCCTTTACACTGAGTTTGCCTTCCAGTGGGGCCAGTTAGCCTCAGGCCAGGGAAGCACAGCAGGTAAGAAGGCATCTTCCTGCCTAAGCCCTACACTTTCCTAATTCTCACTTTAACTAGAAAACTGGTTATAACCTTTTAGGAAATGGAACTTCCCACCAAGAGGAAATATCTAATCTAACCACAGAGTAAGCCCAGCCTCCCCCCACCCCCTTTAGCTCCCTTAAAGCAAAAAGTCCTCCCCTCCCTTCACAAATACTGTGCTCACCATCCATACTGTAGATATGCCTATTGGACAAACACTTGATGAAGTGAAAGTCGTATTTCCCTGTCCCCTCCCCACTAACGCACTATAAAGCTTCAATGATAGGGGGGGAAGTGTATATGAAGAGATTAAGAACTTGACCCCTCTATCCTGGACAAAGAAAGCAAGAGGTGTTAATTGGGCATGAGGCATAAAAAAAGGCCTTGATATTCCACCCATTCATTTACAGCTGTTACGACAATTAAGAGGGGCCGGGAGTGGAACGGGATGAGAAGTAATTAGAAGGGGTTGATGCTGCAAGTCTAGTCCATTTAGTCTTATGCTGGCAGGTCTCATAACCAGTTTCATTGAGAAGACACGTGGGGATGAGAGCTTCTGTCACCGCACAGGAGTCACACTTGGCAGAGGGGCTCGGGGCTTCAAAGTAACCCTTCTCCTGGCCAACAGCCCAGAACGCAGCTGCTAACGCTCGGGTTGGCCCCTCTGGCAGAAAAGTCATTGATGTTGGAGGTTTCTTCAATCCTTTTAGGCGCCTGGCATTGTCCCTTCCACTTGGGATATGAGGCTATGGTACTGGTGCTGCCTGCTCAGCCTCTGGATGGACTCGAGTCCTCAATGTACTTCAGGCCACTCTCCTCTCGCCTGGCCTTGGTGCTGAAGGAGGCCTGTTTTCTGCTGCGTGGTGTCTCCATAAGGTTGCTAACAACATGGCAACTGACGTGCCCCACAGTAAGCAATCCAAGAGAAAGACATGCATGCACACACACACATACACAGAGAGAGAGAGAGAGAGAGAGAGAGAGAGAGACTGATCAAGCGGAAAGCTAGAGTATTTTTCATAATCTCATCTTGGAAATGACATAGTGTTACTTCTGCCTAATTCTCTTGGTTATAGGGACCAGCGCTAATACAATATTGGAGGGCACATAGGGTATGAATCCTATGGGCAGATATCATGGCGTGCCGACCCACAGGCTGGCCATTACAGCCCACATTCTGGATTTCTCCGATTTCGTTGCCTTGTCATTAAATGTGTTCCTTTATTTCCCCAATATTTCCAATGCACTGAAAGTTGTGCCTAACTGCTTGATTATATTTAGGCAATCATTGTGTGCAAGAATGCTTATAAGTGAAAGAGTGTATTTCATATTGCATCACTTCAGAAGGCATATGTCCAGTTACCTTACTTGGCGAGGATGACCTGATATCCTTGTAAGGGTCTCTTTTCCCTTTGCCATTAGAAAGTAATCTGTGAGTTGATAGTTTGACCCTTACTAAATATTATGTTTTTTTGGGGCAAGAATTTGAATTTCATGTGATTTTTCATATTGGTAGCTAACTTTTTGTGCTTTTGTTATCTGCTGAGCGCTTTTAAATATATGGCTTCCACAGAGCCATGAGCTAGATACTTTTTAATTATCCTCATTTATAGGTAAGAAAATTTTACACTCCTAAAGTTTAAACATTAAGGTGCACAACTAGTAAATGGCAATACCCATATTTAATGTCAGGTATGTCTGACTCCAGAACCCATGCTGTTGGCAGTACTGCTTAGAGAAAGAATGGGAGAACTTGCACATAGAACTTCACAAAGTGGAAAAACAGGTCTCTTGAAAATACAGGGAGGAGCCCAGGTGGTGAAGGGGGAAGCTGCTGAGGTTGATATCTGCTGTTCCACTCTGTGCATGACATTGTGGGCAGAATTCCCTGGCTACAATCAGAATCATGGCTAAACTATTCCAGGCAGATGAGAACTGTACTATTTTAAAGATTTCTGGGGGCTAATGTAATACTCAGGAACTCATTCCTTGGCAAAAAAAAAAAAAAAAATTCCTCTAGAAATAGAATTGTGTTGTAAATTTACATATATATGATGCATAGTTGTGGTTACAACTATAACATAAAGTTAAGATTAAGGAAAGTATTTCAGTGGATCCAGGCAGTTTTATTGGAGGGTGTGAAGGAATAGAGGGAGAAAGGAAGAAATGGGCCTCGGTGGAAAAGAGAACCACTTACTCCTTTATGGTTAGACCTTGAAAGCAATGCTGACAGATCGTAACTTTTGAGATAATGAAAATGTTCTATCTGTGGCTAGAGCTACTATATTGAATTATGCAACTTTAATGGTTACCTACAAATTCAAGTGGAATTTAAAGTTTCTTAATTGTTTCTCTTCATCTCAGATACATACATTTCTCTTTCTATACTAGTAAGGAAATGTGGAGTCTTCGAATCATGGAACTTTAGAATTGGAGAGACTTTTTCTAAAACAATTATATAGATCTTTCCTTCAGACTTTCTTATTTCACAACTAAGGAGCCTAAGACTGAGCGAGATCGAACAGCTTAGATTACACAGGAAGGGGAGAGCATAGGATAAAGCTGTAACCATCATCAAAATGAATAAGAAGAAATCTACTAGTACTAAAAGTTTAATGCAGTTCTTAAAGTGTCAATTTAAAGTAACTGGGAGCCCCATTTATTTTCTTTTTCATGGGTCTTTACTGGTTTTCTTACAAGAAAGATTAGAGGTAAATCAGGAGATGGAAAAGATGCATGCAGAATGGTACAGGCATGCAAAAATTGATTGGTTTCATCTGTGAGATGGGCATGAAACACTGCCGTCTTCCTCAGAACCTTTTGTCTTAGTAACAAAAGCCAGCAAGGGAGGGATAGCAAACCTTCTCACCATCAGGTCCAGGTGAAGTGCCATTGCTTCCAGGGAGAGCTAGAAGCAAAGCCCATCTGCCTGTTGGAGGGGAACATCTTCCTCACCTACAGGACTTAGGCAGATATTCCCTGCTCTGGATGATCTACCCATATGGGAAGGGCAGAAAAGCCTCTTAGTCACAGATTCTGCACCAATAAAAACAAGAGGTCTACTACCACTGAGGGCAGTGGTTCTCAACCTTCCTAATGCCGCGACCCTTTAATACAGTTCCTCATGTTGTGGTGACCTCCAACCATAAAATTATTTTCGTTGCTACTTCATAACTGTCATTTTGCTACTGTTATGAATCGTAATGTAAATATCTGATATGCAGGATGTATTTTCATTGTTACAAATTGAACATAATTAAAGCATAGTGATTAATCACAAAAACAATATGTAATTATATATGTATTTCCGATGGTCTTAGGTGACCCCTGTGAAAGGGTCGTTCGATCCCCAAAGGGTCGTGACCCACAGGTTGAGAACCGCTGACTTAGGGCGGAGCCGGGAACTCTTCTGTCCAAAATCTGTCACAAATTCAAGGCAAAATGTGGCTGCCATGGGCTTGAGGAGAGACAAGAATATGAGAAGACCCTACCTCAGGTTCACATACTTCTGCCAAAAATTGAGACAGACCAGGAAGACTGAAAATCTCATGTGTCCCCATGAAGAGCCTAATGCTGAATAACAAGCAGTAAGAGTCTACTTCTAGGGCAAGAGGAGGCGCCGGTGAAAGATACCCATCTCTCCCTATAGGCATTTGGGAACTGCTAAAAGCTGAAAGAGGAGCATGGACAGTATTTCAGGCCTCACCCTAAGCACTAGGCAACAGTTGTTCATCACTAGAAGAATCTAAAGTCTGTACACTGAGGTTAAAGATAGCAACAACAAAACCCAAACACAACTCAATGACTGACTAAATTGCCTCAGCCGCTCATGCTAATGGCATAACAGAAGAAGATGCAGGCCCACTTCTATGAGTAAATACTATCTACCTCAGTTTCTATTGTTCTTCTATAACAGTGTCCACTAATCAATCAAAAGCTTCAAAACACGTTAAATAGCAAGGAAAAACCCACTGCTGAAAGATAAAACAGCCAACCAGATTGAGAAATGAAACAGATACCAAGGGCATTAAAACAACTATGATTAATATATAAAGACTGTAGTGGAAACGATAGACCGCATTCATGGACAGATGGAAAATTTTATCAGAGAGATGGAAACTGAAAAGGAATCAAATGCGCTATCAAAGATGAAGAATTCTTTCAACAGATTTATCCTCAGCCTTGGCCAGCTGAAGAAATAGTCACTAAACCTAAAGATGGACTAACAGAACTTTTCCAAAGTGAAACACAAAGGGAAATGATGTGAAGCATCCAGGAGCTGCAGAACAATATCAAACATAAATGAAGCAGAACAAATATTTGAATACATAATGGCCAAGAATTTTACAAAATTAATGAATAAGCTCAGAAACTCTCAAGCTGAATAAATAAAACCTAGATCCTCTTACGGTGATGGTGGAGGGAGAACTTCCAGGCCGGAGGGGCACCTGGAACTCTCAATTCCGTGCTGTCCCTTGACTTGCATACACCACTGAGGATCTCTCCCTAGTTTTTACAGTGTCAGCACACTGGCAATTTACGACTCTGACCCAAGTATTGATATAGGAATCTTCCCTTAATGCCAGCATCACAGCCAGGAAAAACTAAGCAAAACACAGAACTGCCTTTCTCAATGTGTGTTCAATGTAAATGAAAAACCTCTCTGTCAGATGTTCAGGTCGGGGGAGAAAGTTTCTTTGTCAGTTTTCATGGTACATAGTAAAAGCTCTGGAAATAGGAGGTAAAGAAACCTCTTCAATCCGGTTTTTCCTTCAGGGTCCTTTTTCCTGGTATTATGTATTATGTCTTCACAGAATGTAAACCATAGAAGGGATAGGATTTTGTTTTTCTTGTTCATCTCAGAACTGTGCCTGACAATTGTTCATTTATTCAACAAATACCTGTGACAACTTTCATGCGGTGTACTTTCTAGTGGGGGGATGTGGATAGCAAATCACAAATTAGAGTATTGGTAGTAAGTAGTGTCTGGTATTAAAAAACTAAAATGAGGCAAGAGAGAGAATGGCTACGTGGGATAGCTGGACATCTATTAACGTCTCAGAGAAGAGACTCAGACAGATGCTGGGCTTTAAGGGAAATAGAGGCAATGACATGCCATGAGAAAATGTCACTTATAAATTAGGCCTTGTTCTTTTCTCCCTTTCTCCTGGCCATCTCAATGCCAGCCCCAAGGAACTCCACTCTTTGATAAGGTACCAGAT
Source organism: Myotis brandtii (assembly GCF_000412655.1). Classification (NCBI taxonomy): domain Eukaryota; kingdom Metazoa; phylum Chordata; class Mammalia; order Chiroptera; family Vespertilionidae; genus Myotis; species Myotis brandtii. The sequence goes on along the minus strand of NW_005353595.1, from coordinate 19,947 downwards.
CAAAGAGTAGGTACTCCCACCCACTTTAGACACCTGCCTCTTCCCATGTCACTAACCCTTACAACATTTGCCACCTTCAGAGAAGACCCATGACTAGGTCTATAAGGGGCTTTATAAGACCATAACAAAATAGACATTCATCATCATCATCATTAATTCAGCAAATATTTGACACCACTAGGAATACAGCAGTGAACAAGGAAGACTAAAGCCCTTATTCTCATGAAGGGCAGGGACCCTGACTTTGTTCTGGTAATATTATGGACACATTAAACTATGGTTCTAGAAGACAGGAAGGCTGGCGCCCCCACCCCCTGCCATCACCATCACCACCCTTTTTTTGTTTCTTCTCTTTCCAAAGGCTTTCCACTTAGTTTTCTAGTTATTGAAAGAAGCGTAGAATCTAGGCAGCTCAAATGTAGTCACTTAGACTCTTTTTGTGGAATACTAACATTCCTTTTAAGATATCCAGAGTTGAGTCAGTGGAGAAGCCTTTTCTGAAGAATAAGAAGAGTGAAACTTTTATTGCAATTCAATTGTAGTCTGTTTCAAGATTTGTCCTTAAATCTTCTTCAAACCCCTAGATTTAGAAACCTCTAGAATGTATTTCCAATATAATTTAATTTGGAATGATAGAAACGGTAGAGCACTTTCCCACTAACCTCTCTTTAGGGCAAGGCCTCTATGACAGGGAATTTAGCTCTATCACTTGTACTGAATGGTCACAGAAAGCGTGTTATGGCCACACTAAAATTTTCACAGCCTGGAAATAAACTAGGCCACATGTGTGTTTGCTCAGCTCCACCAACACAGATGCAAGACATGCTTTCTGCTTTGTTAAGGTAATGATGTCATTTTAGCTATGTGAAAAATGACTTCAAATGTGGTTTGGTTTTGGTTGAGCTGTCAATTTTTATTGTGTCTAGCTTTTAGTTTGTGGGTTTCACGCTTTAACATGCAGCAGCAGTTATTTATAAGTATTCCACTTATTACTGACATCTTTAAAACTTTGAATAAAACAGAAAGTAGGACATTTGTTCCTTAGTATTGATTTATGATCATTGTGATCAATCTCTTATAATTTGAACTTGAGAAAAAAATTGAGAATGACAAAAGGATTTTTAATGACTGTTCCCCATGACTGGTATTCAGCTGGTGAGCATTTTAATGCTTCTTATTTTTCTTTAGTTCAATTGGATTTCAGCTCAGCAAACATTTGTTCAGTATTTTATAAGGAACAAAACTGAAAGGTCTGCCCTTGCATTGGGGTTTAGACTTCCAAAACCATCCAGGGCATCTTCACACATGCGTTGGTACATGTGCACAGAACCAAGTCTTTAGGAGGGTGAGTCTGAAAGTCTGTTAATTTTGGAAAATGAGACGATTGGCTTAGGTTAGTTCTAATAGCTTTTAGTTTTTTCTCACTTTTTGGAATGCTTTGATCATTGAAAAAAGCCCTGCCACTTTTAACTAAATTGTGTGAAGTCAATTGTTCATCTTTCTGGAATTCTCCTCCATTCCTCTTTTATTTTTATTTAGGGGCAATGATGGAAAAAAGTTCCAGAAATAGAGTGGCCTGGGTGGAAAGGTGGACTGCAGTCATGGTGTTAGGTAGACAACAGATGCAACTAATCAAATGGGTCTGCCTCCCCTGAAGAGAGTTATTGTCTTTACCTGTGGTCACTGGTAAAGAAAGGAACCATCCATCCAGAGAGGGAAGGACCACTCTTTCCCATCCCTATCCTACCTGGCTAAACAGCATTAGTACCAACGCAGGTTCATAGCAAAGTGGCTCCGGCGTTTGGTTTTGGTTTCTGAGTGATAAACTGATTTCTCCACTTTACTTTTGTGGGTGGAGAAGAAGCCAAGGACACTTTTGTTTGCTTACCTATTTATTCTGAAACATTTGAGCCCTCTGTGTAAGTGATAGTTCTAGAAACAGGGGATCAGAAATAAGACATGGATCGTACCTTACTACACAGTGTAAATAGGAGCGTATCATTGATGTATTCCCACCAGGGGTGACAGCTCTGGGTGAAAAGGATTAATATTGGAGAACAGATCATTTCTTTTAGAGTAGTAAATACAAAAATATTTCTCTTCATCTTTAAAAATGTTTAGCACAACATTTGTTGTCGGTATACTAGCATATTGTATATGTTCAATGTAAAGCTTTTATTTTAAGGCTTGGGTTTACTTTTGTTTGAAATTGGAAAGTATATTATCTTTTAATGCTTTCAAGGGTTAATTAGATTTCCCAGCATAGACTTGCATAAAACACCTGAGATATACTATGTCAGCCCTCTCTAAAACAAACTACATGATCTTTTTAATATATTGTTTTTATTCTATCTACAGTGAGTGGTTTTTAGTACAGTAGAACAACCAGATTACCTGGAAAGCTCAGTTGCTTGAATTTTGGGATACTTTTATCAAAAATAGACAAATGAGAGTATTTCATTGCAGGCTAACAGCTGAGCTTTGCTTATTTAAAAAAGCATTTCATGTCATGGTGTGGGACTTATGAGCCTATTCCTTTTGCTGGAATCATAATGACTGGTGTCCCTAACAACTGCAGAGGCCTAGTCAAGGCCTCAGTCATCTGTACGTGTGTGTCAGAGTGTGGTAGGCAGGTAGGTTGTTCAGTCCCAGAGGTGGAAACAAAAAGCATCCTCGGCTTAGTGGTAGTTATTTAAGACTTTCATGTACGAGGTGATTTTAAAGCATCTTCTTGAAAACTGAATTAGACTAGCTGTCAAAGAAAGTGTTCTGAATCTTTTCCCTATAACATACTAACTGATTCTTGACTTCAACACCAATTTTGTGAAAAGCTGCTAGTGTTTGATAAAAGCTGCTGCTGCTGAGCACAAGAAAGCATGCTTTGCATTCTCAGACAGAAAGCACTTTCTTAGCACTGTGGGGGACAGTGTCCTGGAATATATGAAAATATCTGCTCTAATTATGAGATAACTTTTATGCTCTATTCAGAGTAGTTGTCTCATCTGTTATAGTGAGAGAATAGTCTTAGAGCTTTGTAATAGTTGTAGCAGATCATGGCCAAGACCATTTTATTAGCAATTTCTTGGATTTAGAAACTTCTTTTGTGTGTTTCCAGTTTTATTTGGCATTTTTTAACAATCTTTTTCAAAACTGAATATGGTTTTGGAAAAGTTAAATGATGACTCTGCAGAATCATCAATTACCTAAAATTTGATGTAAACCAAATTGGAATCATCCATAATAATAAAAGCATAATATGCAAATCGACCAAATGGCCGAACAGCGGAACAACCTTCCAGACGACCTTCCAGACGACCTTCTGGACAAAGCCGGGGCTGCGAGGGCCGGCCGAGGTAGCCGGGGCTGTGAGGGCCTACTCTTGCACAAATTTCGTGCATCAGACCTCTAGTTTCTTCATAAATTTCCACCAGAATTGTTCTTCACAGGGTCACTGATGCCCACCTTAATTCTAGGTCCAATGGTCAAATCATCTTCCTTGACCTTTCTAGGAATCCCTCCCTTCTTCCATGGGCTTCTTGGTTCTGTTTATTGACACCAAGCTCATTCTACTTTGCTAGTTTCTCCTTCTTTCCCAACTTCTAAATATTGGTGTGTCCTGGGACTCAGTATTTGAACTTGTTCTCCATCTGTACTAACTCCCTAAATGAGCTAATCTCTTTCATAGCTTTAAAATCTCTATTTTGATGTCTGATAAGTAATTCAAACTTATTATATCCAAAACCAACTAGTAATGCCAAAAAAAAGTCTGCCATCAAATCCTATTAGATTCTACCTTTGAAATATATCTAGTATAGAACTACTTCTTACCACCTCCATCACTACCAATCCACCATTATTTCTCTCCTAACTTACTACTTTTCAAGAAGCATCAAATGGCTTTTACTTAAGGAATTTAGCCAACTGATTACTGTGATTTTATTTTAAAACTTCTTTGAGTAAGTGTTTATTGCATCCTTCCTCTTTACTACCCTCTATGCTACTTACCTAATAGATCCTATCACTTTTCCGCCACACCATCTCCTCTTCATATCTCACTCAGAATAAAAGGTGAAATTCTTTGCATGTCCTTGGCCACTTTGTTGGCTGCAGTATCCCCAGAGCTTTAATGCAGTGTAGGTGATCATTAATATGTAAGTGACTGAGCAAATTATTAGTAAATATTGAATATGCTTTGGGATTTAAAAAGTTAAACATCATGAAATAGTTTTCCATCTCAATATAGAATAACAACACATTGAATTTAAGTTTCTTTCTTATTCAACTTTCTATTTAGCATTCACTAAAAATTTATTTCTCCTTTATTTCCCAAATGATTTACTTTGAAATAAATTTGTCATACCAAAATGTGTTCAAAAATTTATTTCAAAACCTCTAATGCATATTTTCTTTTTTTAATTTGTTTTTAATTGATTTCAGACAGAGGAAGGGAGAGGGAGAGAGGGAGAGAAACATCAATGATGAGAGAGAATCATTAATCAGCTGCCTTCTGCATGCCCCTAATGGGGATTGAATTGCAACCCAGGAATGTGCCCTGACTGGGAATTGAACTATGACCTCCTGGTTCATGGGTTGATGCTCAACCACTGAGCCACACCAGCTGAGCAAGTATTTTCTTTCAGAGACTTTCGCCAGCTAATTGCTTTGATTTCTTTAAAATGTCTTAAAGGAAGAATTATATATGCATACTAATTCTTTGGTTGATCTCTTCCCACCCACCCATACTCCTCCACCTTCCCTCTGAGGTTCCAGTCTGTTCCATGCGTCTTTGTATCTGAATCTATTCTGTTCATCAGTTTATTTTGTTCACTAGATTCCACATATGAGTGAGATCATGTCATACTTGTCATTCTCTGACTAGCTTATTTCGCTTAGCAGATCCAGAAATTATAGTTAGAACTACCTTTAATCAGGTATGATCCAGAAGTTGTAGTTAGAACTACCTTTAATCAGGTATGACCCTTGTGTTTCCTTCAGTGTACCATTATATAATTATTACCTGAACCAATCTACTCAAATTACTGAAGTGCCCAGTCAGCCTATTGTTGACTTGGTTCTTTATTGAATAAATAAACATATTCAGACAAATGTATTACCATATCACATTGTAATCACTACACATATAAATTTTCTTGAGTAGCATAAGTATGTTTGGCAATCTTATTTGATTCAAGAAGATGACTCAAACCAATTTACTTAATTGATAATTAAGATGTCCAGTATTTTAAAGTCCACACAAGTGACTAAATTGAAGTTCTCAAAGTCAATAGTCATAAGATCATGTTCTCTCCTTTCTTATAATGTCCTGTCAAGTGCTTTTTATTAAGTGAATTCCTAATAGCTATTGTTGAGAAACTTGTATGTCAAGGCTGTTAAAAAGGTGTATAGTTTACTCCCTTCCTTGGAAACAATATCTCTGTGTATGGATCTTGGTCTGTTAGTGTAGCTATTTATTAGTGTCCTCTATCCTTCACACTCTCCTTCCATATTGCTATTCTGTCTTTGCTTATTTAATGGTTTGTTTTCCTTGCTCTTTAAATATTAGCATCATAGATATAAGATTGTTGTTCTCATTATGTCGCATATACTGCCTGTTCCAGTCAGCATTTTGCTTATAATTTAAAGGTTCTCCTTTGTATTTTTCTTGCTTTAAGGCCCTGCTTATTTTATTTGTCCAGTCATTCATTCATATAACTGATAAGCCCTTAGCCTAGCTTAGTTCATTTTGATCCTGGTATTAACATGATCACTAGGCTCTATTCTATAATAGCAAGTTAGAATTTGGACTGTATAATATGAGCTACATGATGCATCATTTAATCATTGATGCTAATTTGGAAGTGGAAATAATAGTACATATTGGATACAATCACATCATGTTATAATCTCTATGTAGAGTTTTCTTTGATCATTTGAATGTGATTTTATTTACACATTCAATTATTTATATATGATGGCTATAGAAATGTAATAGTACATTTTCACCCCATCAGTAAGACATATAATTGCTTTAGACTAGAGTTCCTTAAAATGTGCTTTGAATGTTGAGATGTTTCAGATACAAATATTTAATGGACAAATTTTTATTGCTGAATAAGATACAATTTTGATGTTGATAGTGTGTGTTTTTTAGCTTCATGTCAGTAGTCATCTCTTTTTGTTCTAAATTACTTCTGAACTAATTTCTTCTCTAAGACTCATTAGGGTTACCTTTATACAGGTAATATAGAGTTCTAACCTGACATATCATCATAACCAGGTAGGGTAAGGCACAAGCTAGATCTTGAATGCTAGATTAATGAGTTGAGCTTACTCTTTGCCAGTGGTTCTCAACCTTCTGGACCTTTAAATACAGTTCCTCGTGTTGTGACCCAACCAAAAAATTGTAATGTTGCTACTGTTATGAATCGTAATGTAAATATCTGATATGCAGAATGGTCTTAGGCGACCCCTGTGAAAGGGTCGTTCGACTGCCAAAGGGGTCGCGACCCACAGGTTGAGAACCGCTGCTTTAGACAGTGCATATGCCATGATCATTGATAATATGCATCAGAACAATTAATTTGAAAGAAGTGAGAAGTGAGTAGCATAGATTGAATAAGAGAGAGCAAGGAAGTAGAGAGTCCAACTAGGAGTTCATTGCAAACTATAGTAGAGATTATGAGGATCTTCAGGAGATTTTTTTTGTAGTTAAATACCCTGTAAACATCAGATGTGATTTTATGTGGAGAATGAAAGAAAGAAGAGTCAAGCTGGTGGGAATGTAACATGGTCCAGCCACTGTAGAAAACAATTCGGTGGTTCCTCAATAGTTTAAACATAAAATTACCGTATGATCCACTCCTGGGTATATACTAAAAAGAAACAACAACAAACAAAATACGTACATGAATTTTTAGAGCAGCACTATTTACAATGGCCATAAGATGTAAACAATCCAAATGCCCATTAGCTTATAAATGTATGAACAAATGTGCTATATCTATGCAATGGAGTATTATTTATCAACAAAAAGGAATGAAGTGCTGATACATTCTATTGTGTGGGTGAACCTGAAAACATTATGCTAAGTGAAAGAAACCAGGCACAAGAGGCCGTATGAACTATCCGGAGTGGGCAAATCCATAGACATAATGAAATTTGTAGTTGCCAGGTATTGGATACAGTAGGCAATGGGGGTGACTGCATAATAGATACAGATTTTCCTATGGGGATTGTTAAAATATTGGGAACTAGATAGTGGTGATGATTATACAACATTATGAATATGCTAAATGCTATTGCATTATACATTTTTAAATGGCAAGTTTTATGTGTATTTTACCATAATATTTTTAAAACTCAAAATTAGGACTTGTATGCATGCATATAAGCCAAACCAATGGACACGGACAACAGGGGGATGAGAACATGAGTGGGGGAGTGGGGGGGGGAGGTTGGGGATTAATGGGGGGATGAGGACACATTTGTAATACCTTAACCAATAAAGAAATTTAAAAAATAAACTAGGTTAAAACAATGTAACTATATGCATTTATGCATAACCCATGGACACAGACAATAGTGTGGTGAAGGCCTGGGAAGGATGGGGCCAGGGTGGAGGGAGGCAATGGGAAAAGAAAGGACACATCTCTAATGCTTTCAACAATAAAGTTTAAAAAGTAACCCTTTCAGTTGGCACTGCCATCTTCCAGTAATTTGTCAAAATTACCAACAAAAAGGGAAAGAGTAGAGGCTCCCGCTCTATATTCTCTAGGCCTTTTAGAAAACGTGCAGTTGTTCTTTTGGCCACATACATGTGCATCTACAAGAAAAGCGATAATGTAGACATCAAGGGAACAGGCGCTGCTCAAAAGGAATGCCCCACAAATGTTCCCATGGCCAAACTGGAGGAGCCTACATAACCCAGCATGTGCTGGGCATTGTTGTAAACAAACAAGTTAAGGGCAAGATTCTTGCCAAGAGAAGTAAAGTACATGTTGAGCATATTAAGCACTCTAAGAACCAAGATAGCTGCCTGAAAGTGTGAAGGAAAACGATCAGCAAAAGAAGGAAGCCAAACAGAAACCTGGGTTTAATTGAAGCGCCCACCGACTCTACCCAGAGAAGCGCACTTTGTGAGAACCAGTGGAAAGGAGCCTGAGCTGCTGGAACCCGTTTCCTATGAATTCATGGCGTGATACGTGTTAAAAAAAAATAAAAGACCTCTGCACTGTTTTTTAAAGTAATATTAGGGCAAGAATCACAGACTTAAATGCTTTCAAGTCCCTGAGAGGTGCGGTAAACAAAGGAAAGAATTGGCAAGAAAGGGAATATGGTGAATCAGACATTTGAAATCAAAACCCCTGTGTGAGCTCCATAAAATATGACCGTGGCCTATAGTTTTCAATCTCTGCTACAAATTGAACTAAGCAGCAATGACAGGTTGATATCAAATAGATAGCTAATATTGAAACTAGAATCAAAATTCCACAAGAGGAGAGGGTAACTCTAAGTTATTTACCCCATATCGTCACCATTGAGCACGAAGTCTAGCCAACACATACATATATATATAGCTATGTATATAGCTATATATAGATGATAGATAGATAAATAGATAGATAGATAGATAGATAGATAGATAGATAGATAGATAGATAGATACACACTCAGGAAACATTTGTTGGATGAAAAACAAATAAATAAGTAAATTTTAAAAGGTTAGGTAGTAATTCTGTATTCTTTTTCTTAGTCAATTCTATCTTCATCGCAACCTCCACAACTGATCAATTTGCAAATTTTATCTATGTTTTAATATCTCTCAAATATGTTTTTTTCTGTGTCTTCTCCCCTCTTCTCACTGCCAACTCAGTTCCATGACATTTCTTGCCTAAGATTACTGCAATAAATTCCTAAAGGTCTTCCTTCCTCTAAGCTTGCCTTCCTCTTTTCTTCAGAGTATTACAAAACACCGTGCGTTCCCATAAAAACTGAATGTGTTAGGAAAAACATCCGTCTGCTGCTGCCCTTCCCCAGGCCCTGCCACTCAGCCTTCAGCTTCCCACAGTAACCGAAGCACACCACACATATTTGTCCACTTAGACTGCTCTCAGCCTTCCTTGATCTGTCCATCCTTTAAGACTCAGGTTCCTTCAAGAATCTTTCCTGGCCAGTCTAGTCTCAGATAGGGGCTCCTTGTTTTGCTCTTCTCTGTGGCCCTAGTACTCTGCATGTCTTTTATCACTTGCTTCACTGGTTTATCACTGTGCTTACTTGTCTGATCCCCGTATCACATTGCTAACTAATTCCTTGAGACTAAGGACTACATGGCAGACACCCAGCAAAGGAATCCCTTGATCACTATTACAAATAATTAATTGCATGGTGATCATACATTCAATATATATTTAGTGAGAATATTTAAGAGCTTCAAGGTAGGACATAAGAAGCAAAGATTCAACTGAGCCCAAGCTGAGTGGCTCAGTTGGTTGGAGCATCATCCCATACAACTAAAGGTTGCAAGTTCAATTCCTGGTCAGAGCACATTCCTAGGTTGTGGGTTCTTTGGTCCCCAGTCAAGGCGCTTGCAGGAAGCAACTGATCAATGTTTCTCTCTCACATCGATGTTTTTCTCTCCCTTCCTTCCTCTCTAAAATCAATAAAAACATATTCTCAGGTGAAGTTTTGTGTGTTTTTTTAAAAAGGATTCAACTGAGAAAATTTTCATGGAAGAGATGGCATTTGGAGTGAGCAGGTCTTATCTACTACTTGTCATCAAAATCTTTCATTGATTTCCACGTGCAAACATAGACATTTCCAAGAAGTATTCTATTCCCTTTGTAATACTTTTAGCAAAAAAAAAAATAAAAAATAAAAAGATGAAGCAACACCGCCTCTAAAACTGTATCTAAACATGGACTTGCGTTTAGGATAAGCCTGAATAAAAACTATGAAGAGATATTACTGTGGGCGAATTTTATGAGAACTATTATCTAGTTTTAATTAAAAATGATCAAGGTCCTAAGACACCCTTATGCCTTTCAGAAATAGCTTCACAAAACTATTTTAAAATGTAATGTTAACACATAAGAAGCCCACAGGTTAATTCTTAGACTGCTTGTATTTGTTAGCTCATTTTAGTGCTCTGTTCATTATAACTTGTAAATCCTAGTCAGGCTATACTGAGAAGCTAAATAGAAGGTTATACTCTTACCCTCCTCCCCATTTCCATACCCTAAGACACTAAAATAAACACATCTACATTGCACTCAGAATAAAAACAAACACATCAGAGTCACATAATTGAGAAATACATTTGTAAGTAGCAAACACTGATTAAGATTGTAGTTTTAAAAAGCACAAAGGTTATTTGTGTTTTTGTTTTCTCCTACAAAAGAATGTTTTTCTTTTTAAATTATGTGGGTACTGACGTGTTTATTTTTACTCAAGTAAATTCTGCTGCATGAGTGGGGAGGCATTTTAAACCAATGCTTAGGTTGCTTAAGTTGTGAGGTATCTCTTATCATTTTTATATGTAGCTCTTTAAAATGTATGTTAATGAATCCACACTGAAAGAGAAAAATATTTTAAACTCATAGGGGATTCTCCACCACCACCACCAATACCACCAAATTGAAAGTATTATTATGAGATGGAAAATGAGTTAGTATATATAAAAATTCTTTAGAAGTGCTTTAAAATGTAAACCATTTAAAAATAGCCTAGTTAACCTTTGATCTATGCTAACCCCAAGCCGAAAAAAAAATCACTAATTGCTCCAGATTCACCATTATCTACAAGCATTTAAATGCCTTGGGTACCCATGGCCCATACAGGCTGCCTGTTTTTTTAATTGAAGTGTTACTCGGTCACAGCCACACCTATACAGTTAGGTATTGTCAATGGCTGATTTTGTGTTACAACAGCAGTTCAAATTGACAACAGAGACCATATGACCTGTGAAGCCTAAAATATTTACTATCAGACCCTTTGAGTAATAATTTGAGGATCCCTGGTTTCAACGGTACTGCTAGCTAATGCTTTGTCATTATAATAAAAAAGCAGTTACTTACTGAACACCTAAAATCAAAATGCAAAAGATGATTTTTTCCCCTGTCAGGCAATTCAAAACTAAAGCTATGTAAAATGCTATGTTGGCCATTCCTTCATTTATTCATTATTTGCTAGCCTTGTTCTTACTCAGTTTGCACAAGAACAAGTGAAATTTTATTCCTATTTTCTATAAATTTGAAATCACTACATGATAAAAGATACCATTATGCCTCCTCCTGCTCCCCCACACCAAAAGAATTTGAAATAGAAAGGATTTTTCTCTGTGATGGTGAATATGGGCCTTTTCTCTATGCTTAGTTCCCATCCATACTATCAAACATAGAAATTCCCTCTCCCTTTTTTTTTAATTGACTGATTTACTTGCCTTGTTATTCACTTATACATCTCTTTAAATTATACATAGCATGTACTTAACTAGTCATTAATGAGCATAATGGAATTTACATATTAGGAGAGGTGGCTATAACTCAAAAAACAAAGGGAATGACGGGACAACTCTGAGAAGTTCGACTTATCTGAAGTAGAAATGTATGCTACTTATACTTTAATGCACAGTTGTAAAATTTTAGAATGTTAGGACCAGAATGTGTTATGGAGTCAAAAGTAGTTCTCAAACTTCAACGAGCATTAGGATCATCTAAATGGCTTGTTAAAATACAGAATGATGAGCCAGCCCTCCAGCGTTTCTGATTCAGGAAGTCTGAGGTGGGCCAGAGAATTTGCATTTTTAAAATGTTGGTGCTGATGCTACTTGGGGGAGACCACACGTCACGAACACCTATGTCACAGGAAAGGATGGCTGACCAGGCATTCCCTCAGAGAGTTATCAGGACAGCGTATGGTCCTCAGCCTTTTAGCATACCCAGGGGAGGTCAGGCACTGTGGCCCATACTATTCAAACCCAGAAACAGAACTAAGCCAGCCTTACTAAGCCCCATTGACTGTGGCTGATTGTGAACCAGGTACTTGACTAATTGCTCCAGATTCACCATTATCTACAAGCATTTAAATACCTTGGGTACCCATGGCCCATACAGGCTGCCTGTTTTTTTAATTGAAGTGTTACTCAGTCACAGCCACACCTATACAGTTAGGTGTTGTCAGTGGCTGATTTTGTGTTACAACAGCAGTTCAAATTGACAACAGAGACCATATGACCTGTGAAGCCTAAAATATTTACTATCAGACCCTTTGAGTAATAATTTGAGGATCCCTGGTTTCAACGGTACTGCTAGCTAATGCTTTGTCATTATAATAAAAAAGCAGTTACTTACTGAACACCTAAAATCAAAATGCAAAAAATGATTTTTCCCCTGTCAGGCAATTCAAAACTAAAGCTATGTAAAATGCTATGTTGGCCATTCCTTCATCTATTCATTATTTGCTAGCCTTGTTCTTACTCAGTTTGCACAAGAACAAGTGAAATTTCATTCCTATTTTCTATAAATTTGAAATCACTACATGATAAAAGATACCATTATGCCTCCTCCTGCTCCCCCACACCAAAAGAATTTGAAATAGAAAGGATTTTTCTCTGTGATGGTGAATATGGGCCTTTTCTCTATGCTTAGTTCCCATCCATACTATCAAACATAGAAATTCCCTCTCCCTTTTTTTTTAATTGACTGATTTACTTGCCTTGTTATTCACTTATACATCTCTTTAAATTATACATAGCATGTACTTAACTAGTCATTAATGAGCATAATGGAATTTACATATTAGGAGAGGTGGCTATAGCTCAAAAAACACAGGGAATGATGGAACAACTCTGAGAAGTTCGACTTATCTGAAGTAGAAATATATGCTACTTATACTAGTACTTAAATGCACAGTTGTAAAATTTTAGAATGTTAGGACCAGAATGTGTTATGCAGTCAAAAGTAGTTCTCAAACTTCAACGAGCATTAGAATCATCTAAATGGCTTGTTAAAATACAGAAAGATGAGCCAGCCCTCCAGCGTTTCTGTTTCAGGAAGTCTGAGGTGGGCCACAGAATTTGCATTTTTAAAATGTTGATGCTGATGCTACTTGGGGGAGACCACACGTCACGAACACCTATGTCACAGGAAAGGATGGCTGACCAGGCATTCCCTCAGAGAGTTATCAGGACAGCGTATGGTCCTCAGCCTTTTAGCATACCCAGGGGAGGTCAGACACTGTGGCCCATACTATTCAAACCCAGAAACAGAACTAAGCCAGCCTTACTAAGCCCCATTGACTGTGGCTGATTGTGAACCAGGTACTTGGGATGGCAGGACATGACCTCTTACACCCTATACTTTGATGGAGAGCCTGACAAATTCTATGATTCCATTTATATGAAATTCCAAAAGAGGTAAAACTAACCTTCAGTGGTGGGAAGGGGAAATCACAATAGTGGTTGCCTTGAGGGTGATAGCATAGGGATTGACTTTTGTAAGGAATTTGAGGGATTTGGGGGCTGATCAAGGAAAAAGATATGCCCATTGGACAGGTTGCATGAGAAAGGAAGTCCCTCACAGCAGGAGACTATCTAGATGTTTGTGGCCAAAGGGCCACCATCTGGAAGGGGAGGAGGGCAGGGAGTCCCTGAGGTGATGGAGATTGACGAGGGGTCTCTGGAGATCACACGTCTAGATGAAGTTGCTCAGTAGCAAGTTCTGGAGTCTCTGGGTCACAGAGCTCCAAAGGGTGGTAGTGATGTGGCAGCTTACAACCACAAGGCTTTATCTCATCAATGGATAGTAAATGTTGAGCATAGTTTTGTGGAGGATGCAAAGCAGGCAAGCTATAAATGGCTAAAAATCGGTTTGTTTGGGCTAGTTTTAAAAACCATTGGGTGTATGAAAATTTGAGTATGGTTCCAGCAGAATTTTTAGCTAATGGGTTTCAGTCTGCAGTGAAGAAATAACCCAGGAACAAGTACATAGATGCCATCTTCAGCTAATCTATATAATAACTGAGAAGGGAGAAGAGGAAATTGTTTGGGGAAGTAATAATGTTCTCCATCTTGATGAGGGTTTAGATTATACAGGTGAATACATTTATCCAAACTCAGTGAATATACGCCTGAGACTTGCGCATTCATTGTACATACATTTTGTTCAAGGTTTCATGTACATTTTACTTTATTTTTATTTTAATAAAATTTATTGAGTTAATATTGGTTCATAATATAATATAATATAGTTATTTCATTACAAATATTCAACTCTAGTTAATGATATGTATGCTGAAGTATTTAAAGGGAAATGTACTGCTGTATGCAGTTTACACTGAAATGCCAAAAATAAAATGGATTAATGAGTAGACAGAAAAACAGATAGTTGGATAGTTATGTTAAAGCAAGCATAGAATGTAATTTGGGGTGTACCTGTGTTTATTATAAAACTTCAACTTTGCTTTATGTTTGAAACATTGCACAATGAAATGTTAAAGACTACTGTGTGGAGATAGACTGGGAGACCAGTTGGGAAACTATGCCATCGCATTAAAAAATGTATAGAATTTGTATTTCTTGACCAACTGTAAGCTATAATTGGATAGACAGTCAGTCCTATGTGTGATCATTTGACTAAGGTCTGTGGTGTTCGCTGTTGCAGGGAAAGTCCTTCTGCCAACATGGACACGGGTGCATTTCTGTCATCATCTATGTGCTCCAATAGGACTCTGCTAATTGATAGCCGAGTAGAACTCAAACGAGGCCTGCAAAGGCAGGAGCGGCATCTTTTCCTGTTCAGTGATCTGTTTGTTGTGGCCAAAAGCAAGTGAGTATACCCTACACTCTCCCAGTTATCATTATAAAATTGCACTTCCACCAAAAAAGAAACCTTTCTGGTCAGAGCTCACTGTAAGAATGTCTGGGTTCCATTACTGTAGCTAATATCTGAAGGGAGTTTTATGTTTGCTTTGTTTTTGCAAAATAACATTTCAACTGTTTATTCACTCAGCAAGTGTTCATTTAAGTCCCCCTCTCTGCATAAACATGGAAGACACCATGAAAAATATTATGGGTATGGTCCCTGCTTTTTTGGCACATTCATTCTAATGGTTGTGGGAGGGCAGTAGTTACAGATTGTGGTTAGTGCTATGAATAAAATAGGGTGCTACATGAAGTAAAAATGGGATACATGTTAGGTAGGTGTACTCAGGGTGGAGGGAATGATTGACGGATGAGAAGAAACAGCCATTCGAATATTAGCAGGATGAGCAGTCTAGGAAGAAGGAATGCCAGGTACAGAGGTCAGG
>NW_005353595.1:0-1794 GCF_000412655.1 Myotis brandtii | reverse complement strand
TGGAAGAGAGAGGGAAAGACAGAGAGAAATATTGATGTGAGAGAAACACATGGATTGGTTACCTCCTGCACATGCCCAACCAGGGCCTAGGCCAGGGAGGAGCCTGCAGCCAAAGTACGTGCCCTTGACTGGAATTGAACCCAGGACCCAGCAGGCTGACGCTCTATCCACTGAGCAAAACTGGCTAGGGCCATGACTCCCATTTTTTATCTGTAAAATGTTTGAGGATTAAACTAAATAATATATGTAAAGTGTTTATAATAATGACTGGCACATAATAAGTTTTTAATAATATTAGCCATCAGAATGGAAATAATTCTTTCTACCTCTAGACACCTCCTTGTTTTATATCAGGAAATGGATAATCTTGGAATCTTATTGATCTAGGGAAAGAATTGTTGGAGTAACTCTTTCTTAGGTAATAGATGTGGCAGTTCCCACATAGTATCTGAACTATCCTATATAATAAAAGCCTAATATGCTAAGTGTCCAGTCGACTGGTCGGCCATTCAGCCAATCAAAGCGTAATATGCTAATGATATGCTAAGGCCGCTCAACTGCTTGCTATGACATGCATGACCACCAGGCGGCAGACAGTTGACCAGTCGACCAGACACTGTGACGTGCACTGACCACCAGGGAGCAGACGCTCCAATCGGTAGGTTAGCTTGCTGCTGGGGTCCCACCAGTCGGGACTGAGCAAGACAGGCAGACAAGCCCTGGAGCTCTCCTGCAGTCCCTCCCTAGCTGGCCAACCTCTCTAAAAGATTTGTAGTTTCAGTTTTATATTACCTAAATAGTTGCCATCAAGAAATAAGATTTTAGCCGAAACCGGTTTGGCTCAGTGGATAGAGCGTCGGCCTTCGGACTGAAGGGTCCCAGGTTCGATTCCGGTCAAGGGCATGTACCTGGGTTGTGGGCACATCCCCAGTAGGAGATGTGCTGGAGGCGGCTGATCGATGTTTCTCTCTCATCGATGTTTCTAACTCTCTATCTCTCTCCCTTCCTCTCTGTAAAAAATCAATAAAATATATTTTAAAAAAAAAAGAAATAAGATTTTAGCTCGGCTGGCATGGCTCAGTGGTTGAGCGTTGATGTATGAACCAGGAGGTCATGGTTCGATTCCCAGTCAGAGCATATGCTGGGTTGCTGGCAATCCCTGGTATAGAGCTTGCAGGAGACAGCCAGTTGATGATTCTCTGTCATCATTGATGTTTCTGTCTCTCTCTCCCTCTCTGAAATCAATAAAAGTATTTTTTAAAAGAAATAAGATTTTTAAAATAAGATTTTATTTTCAATTGAGAATTTAATTAAAAAATAAAAAGATACATAACAATAGGGTAAAATATTGAAATGATATATAGAAGGAAGGCATTATGCTAGCAGGCACTTTTCTATTACACTTAAATGTACCCTACAGAAAGCATAAGTGAGGCTTTGAATCTAGATTACCTTCATGTATAGTTCTAGCAAAATCCTTTTCCATTTTATAAATCCTACTGAAGAGTTTTAGCTCTAACTATTCCATGAGGAGCCCTGGCCAGTGTGGGTCAGTTGGTTGAACATCATCCCATGCACCAACAGGTTGTTGGTTCGATTCCCAGTCAGGGCACCATGCCCAGGTTGTGGGTTCAGTTCCCAGTTGGGTGCATACAGAAGACAACTATTGATATTTCTCTCTCACATTGATGTTTCTCTCTCTCTCTCCCTTTCCGTTCCTCTCTCTTTCTAAAAAAAATCTGTAAAATCATATTTTTAAAAAATAGTCTATGAGGAGTTTTAGGAATACTTTCA
>NW_005353594.1:0-757 GCF_000412655.1 Myotis brandtii | reverse complement strand
ATCATTCCAATTACAAAGGACACAGATGCCAAATTGTGGTATGTCTGTCATTGCATTATAAATTCCCAACTACTGTGTTGAAGTTACGGGGGCTTGAATGGCTGATGTGGGAGAGAAAGAGCTTTACATGCTGTGGGCATAGCACTGCAAAAAGAATGGCAGCGTAGAAGACAAAGTGAAAAACAAGAGAGCGACAGGAAATGAGAAATGAAAGAAATAGAATTAATTTTTCTGAGTTCAGCCAGCAGTGCAGCCTGGGAAACGTGTCCTCTCTCCACCTGCAGAGTTCATGCCAATTCAGCATCCTGGGTACAACAATGTCACTGCTATTGCAATATTCCTCTTTTTTTTTTTTTTAGGATTACATATAAATCAAAAGAACTTTCTTCAATATTACTCCTAATCAACTCACAAGTCCTCTTTCAAAGCAGCAAAAGCATTTTATTGTATGTTGAGCATTTAGAAGGAGCATTTGTTCAGGGGTGGGGTTTTTTCCCCCTGGCTAGTCTTTAACTCTACATAAGGGTGATGCCAGTTACTATCACATCTTTTTCTAAGCATCAGAGAGCCCCCACATAATATTAGACCGCCCCACCCCCATGATGAGGTGAATGGCAAAGTACAATTGGGTCTGTCAGGCCCGATGAGCCAGCTTCCACTTCTGTCACCACTACTGCCTCAGTCCTACAGTTGATCAAGTACAGTAATACATTGGCTTTCAAAGGCTTTTCACATTTTTCACATTCATAAGGCTTCT
>NW_005353592.1:0-859 GCF_000412655.1 Myotis brandtii | reverse complement strand
TCATAATCTGCAAGTGTGTTTCATTTAGCAGATCTTGCCTCTGTCAGGCCCTGAATTGTGACTGACGGGGTGGCTGTATTTTCTCTGCTGGGCGAATATAAACCAAAGTGACCAGCAGTTCTCGTGGGGTGGTCACTAAGGCAGGAAGGCTTACCAGGCCCACAGAAACCAGGGATAGTGCTACCGGCAACAAGGTGCACTATTCCCTCAACAGCACGTGTCTCAGCCCCACAGGGCGTCCAGCGGTCTGTGGCTTGGAGGCCTCACGCTTGTGCCACTTTCTCCCCAGCACATTGCCTCAGCACAACCGGGAGAAGGGGAGAAGCGTCCTGGGCAGGGGGCAAGGCAGAGAGGATGGTGACAGCAGAGAGGATGGTGACAGCCCAGGGAATGCTGACTTCCGGCTGCAGCTGCCATGACCACTTAGTGTCTTCCTCCAGACACGGAAGAAGCACCATCACAGCCCCAAGTGCATGGATAGTATTTTGAAAGATTAACTTTTGTTTTTCCCCCTCCCTGTATATTCTCTTTCCCATTATGTTTTATTGCCTTAGAAACGCTGGCCGGGTGGCTCCGTTGGTTGGAGCGTTGTCCCATGCACCGAAGAGTCACAGGTTTGATCCCCAGTCAGGGCACATACCCAGGGTTCGGGCCTGATTCAAGGTCGGGAGGCAACTGATCCATCTTTCTCTCTCTCTCTCTCTCTCTCTCTCTCTCTCTCTCTCTCTCTCCAATAGAAACATATCCTTGGGTGAGGATTTTTTAAAAAAGTATACGAAAGGGCAGATGGCAGTCTTTTATTCCTTGATTAGCAAATCCTTCGGTGAATGTAGGTTTGAAGTAGAAGAAAGAGTAAAGG
>NW_005353591.1:545-827 GCF_000412655.1 Myotis brandtii | reverse complement strand
CAACATCATCAAAATGTCCATACTACCCAAAGCAATCTATAGATTCAATGCAATCCCCATTAAATTACCAACGGCATATTTCACAGATCTAGAACGAACATTCCAAAAATTCATCTGGAATAAAAAAAAGACCTCGAATAGCTGCAGCAATCCTGTGAAAAAAGAACAAAGTAGGAGGGACCTCAACACCAGATATCAAGCTGTATTACAAAGCCACCGTTCTTAAAACAGCTTGGTACTGGCACGAGAACAGACATATAGATCAATGGAATAGAATAGAGA
>NW_005353591.1:0-255 GCF_000412655.1 Myotis brandtii | reverse complement strand
GCAATGGAAACTAAAGAGAAAATAAACAAATGGGACTACATCAAAATAAAAAGCTTTTGCACAGCAAAGGAAACCATCAATAAAACAACAAGAAAGCCCACTTCATTGGAGAACATATTTGCCAATGATATCACCGATAAGGGTTTAATCTCCAACATTTACAGGGAACTCATGCAACTTAACAAAAGGAAGATAAACAATCCAATGAAAAAACAGGTAACAGACCTAAATAGACACTTTTCAAAAGAGGACATA
>NW_005353590.1:0-215 GCF_000412655.1 Myotis brandtii | reverse complement strand
TATAAAGTGTGCTGTGCCAGCATGGCCAAGGGTGAACATGAGTGGGGGTGGCTGAAAGACTTAGAAAAAACAAACAAGAGAATGAAAGCTGGGTCTTGGTGGGACACTGCTTCTCTGAGAGACAGCGACCATGCCCACAGCCATGCCTTTATTTTATAGCAGATGCCACGAGGCAAAGTAAGGGCGTGATCAAGATGTTTACAACGTTCTCCTGT
>NW_005353589.1:0-473 GCF_000412655.1 Myotis brandtii | reverse complement strand
ATGGTCTGAAATGAAAACTTTTTAACTAAAAGCAGTTAACTAAAATCCTAGTCTAGAATTTTCCCTGACAAAAGTCAATCTTTACCTTAACTGAGCCTATTGTCTTTTTTGCATCTACGATAACCTACCTTTGAAATGTCAAGGTAACTTCCCTTTTTCCAGACACCTCAAAGCACCACCACTGCACCTGAGCATGGACAACAAGTCCCCTCATTATTATTGTTGGATGTTAATTGTTGACTGTTAACTCCCCTGTACCCACCTATGTAAAAGATGTATATGTCTATCATTTTACTTAAAAATTTTTTTTAATTGATTTCAGAGAGGAAGGGGGAGGAAGAGAGAGAGAGAAACATCAATGATGAGAGAGAATCATTGATAGGCTGCCTCCTGCACACCCCACATTGGGGCTCGAGCCCTCTACCTGGGCATGTACCAAGCCCAGGAATCAAACCATGACCTCCTGGTTCATA
>NW_005353588.1:0-5469 GCF_000412655.1 Myotis brandtii | reverse complement strand
CCCCCCCCCCTTTCTCAAAACTCCTGATCGGGCCAGTCCTTAGACCAACTCTGCAGAGGCATAGGTTCCCATGAAGGGTAGTTTTCTGAGCTCCGAACTTTGATCATCTTTAAAGAAAGGGCAGGGGAAACCTGTAATAGAACGGAGTGGAGTTCAACCCTGAGGGTAAGGAAACTAAAGTTAGGCTTTGTAGATTGTGTTCAGTCTCAGTCGTGAGGAACAGCCATTGGCTAGCTATAACCAGGGGATTGGGTTCCGCATATGACTGTGCATGTGGTATAATATGAGATCAGAGATAGCCTGAAAGAGGACCTTCAAATTCTTTTTCTTTCCCTCTCTCTTGTCTCTTTTTTCCTCTTTCCACCCTAAAATTTCTTTCTTTTTTCTGTCCTGTCTCTCCAACTCAGTCTCTTGCTCCACCATAGTGTCCCTCATCTCCCTTTTTATTCCAGTTCCTGAAGAACTCAGACTTCTTTTTTTATTTTTTGTTTTTAGGACGGGTTTCTCTTTATGTTCTTTTCTCCAGTCATTTTACCTCACTCATGGCTCTGTACCTTCAAGGGAAGGCAAGCGCCTGTTACTGTTAAGGGGATATATTCCTGTCCTTATTCCTGCACTCTCTCTATCCCCCCTGAACTTAATAGCTTTGTAAAGATAGTAAGGTAATTCTACAACCTCTGGATTCACTTCAAACCTGCTCTAATTCTTTCACTTATCTAATCCTCTTGTTCTAAGTCGAACCCCCCATCCTAAATGGTAAAGATGCCATATTGAAAAGAATATTCACTGCAAACATACTATGAGCTGCTTCTTGAAATTAATCTAATTCACATGAGTTAAAGGTGATACATTAATGACTACCATAAGTGGTCAGTTGGCAAGCTGTGCCTGATCCTATTGGGCTGCTGAATGTATCAATTGGGACAAAGAGTGGTGATTGATTTAAAGAGTTGTTTTCTCTGATATTATGAAAACGAGAATGTCTATGAGTCATTAGAAACTCAAAAGCTAAAACGCAACTATATTAGGAAGATTTAAGTAATACCCAGAAATTAAAGAAGGACAACCCAACAATAAAAATAAAAATGAGAAAACACTTAAGCAAGACACAAAAACAGATATCCAGTTCACCAATAGCAAATAGTAGGACAAATGAGGATGAAAAGTCTGATAGTGAACCAACAGGACTCCCTGGACCCATAGCACAGGAGGTAACAAAATTGATCAATCAGGCTCTAGAAAAATTCAAAACAGAAATAATTTCCCAGATAACCATAGAGATAGTGAGCAAAATGGAAGTCGTGATTCGAGACTCTAGAGCAGAAACTGAGAAAAAAATAGATGAGCTCAAGACTGTGATAGAAGCCATGAAGACTCAACATAAGAAAGACATGGAAACAATGAATGCCCAACAGAGGAAAGAAATGGAATCCATAAAACAGATTCAAACAGATATCCAGGAGATTAAAAACTCTATTGAAAGTGTACGAAACAGAATAAAAGATTGCGAAGATAGAATTTCAGATATAGAAGATAGGATAGCAGTCAGTGACCGTGAAAAAAGAGGTCTATTAAAAACAGTAAGGGATCATGAGAAATCAATCCAACAACTCCTAGACGATACAAAGAAAAATAACATAAGACTGATAGGAATTCATGAAAAAACAGGAGAAAACACAAATGATATAAAAAAGCTCTTCACAGAATTAATGACAGAAAACTTCCCAAACAGAAGGGAAGAATTAGACATACAGATAAGTGAGGCATATAGAACCCCAACTAGCCACGATCAAAAAAAATCTACACCTAGACATATAATAATCAAGATTCCAGAAATCCAACAGAAAAACAAAATACTACAAGCAGTAAGAGAAAAGAAACAAATCACATGCAAAGGGAAGCCCATTAGAATCACAGCAGACTTTTCAACACAAACCCTTAGGTCAAGGAGAGCCTGGAGTGAGGTATTCCAAGTCCTAAAAGAAAAGAATCTCCAACCTAGACTTTTGTATCCTGCAAAACTCTCTTTCAAAATAGATGGGGAAATAAAATACTTCCACGACAAAGAGCACCTGAGAAATTTCATGAACACCAAACCAGCACTGCAAGGAATTCTAAACAATATCCTAGAAAAGGACAACGAAATTCACAATAACATGAGGCCCAACAGACCAAATCAAATAGGCAAGGCAAGAAACTAAAAGGAGATGGGAGAAAAAGTAAAAAGAGTCAACAAACAAACAAAAACATGACAAGAATAAGTCAAAATATATCAGTTGTAACCATCAATGTTAATGGCCTCAATTCACCAATCAAGAGAAACAGATTGGCAGAATGGATTAAGAAGCAAAATCCAACAATATGTTGTATACAAGAAACACACCTAGTGCAAAAGGAAGTCCATAGACTGAAAGTGAAAGGATGGAAAACAATTCTCCATGCGTCAGGAGTCCAGAAAAAAGCAGGGGTAGCAATCTTATTCTCAGATAAAGTAAATTTCAAACCAAAACTCATTAAGAGAGACAAAGAAGGACACTACATCCTTGTAAAGGGAACAATTCAAGAGGAAGAGCTGACAATCATAAACATATATGCACCAAATATAAATGCCCCCAACTATATAAAACAAATATTAAGTAACATGAAAAACCAAATAAGCACTAATACAATTGTAGTGGGGGATTTAAATACCCCACTATCACAAATTGACAGATCTACTAGGCAGAAAATCAACAATGAAATAATAGAACTGAACCAAGCTTTGGAACACATGGACTTAATAGATGTTTATAGAGTATTCCACCCCCAAAAACCAGAATATACATTCTTTTCGGCTGCACATGGATCATTCTCCAAAATAGACCACATACTGGCTCACAAAACAGGTCTAAATAAATGCAAAAAAATTGAAGTCATCCCCTGTTTATTATCAGATCATAGTGCAATCAAACTAGACATCAATAGCACAAGAAACTATAGAAACTTCACAAGCACATGGAAACTGAACAACACTCTCCTAAACAATCAATGGATTACAGAGGAAATTAAAGAAGAAATTAGACAGTTTTTACAAATAAATGAGAATGCCAATACAACATACAGGAATCTTTGGGACACAATGAAAGCAGTTCTACGTGGAAAATTCATAACATTGAATGCCCACACTAGGAAAACAGAGCGGGCTCAAATAAACAACTTAACGATGAAACTTAGACTCCTAGAAAAACAAGAGCAAGAAAAACCCAAAGCTCGAACAAGAGAGGAAATTATAAAGATCCGAGCAGAAATCAATGCAATTGAAATTAAGAAAACGATACAAAAAATAAATGAAACAAAGAGCTGGTTTTTTGAAAGAATAAATAAAATTGACAAACCCTTAGCTAATCTTATCAAAAAAAGGAAAGAAAAGGCTCAGATCCATGCAATTAGGAATGAAAAAGGCGAAGTCACAACAGATCCGAAAGAAATCCAGAGGATCATGAACACCTACTTTGAGAACCTGTACTCTAATAAAATGGAAAACACAGAAGAAATGGACAGATTTCTAGATACTTATGAATTACCAAAGTTGAACGAAGAAGATAAAAACATTTTAAACACCCCAATCACAATCAGTGAAATTGAAAATGTAATTAAAAACTTACCAACAAAGAAAAGCCCAGGCCCTGATGGATTCACTGCTGAATTTTACAAGACATTTAGAGAAGAACTACTACCATTACTCTTCAAACTTTTCAATGAAATTGAAAGGGAAGCTATACTTCCAAATTCATTCCTGGAAGCAAGTATCACTCTGATTCCCAAACCAGAGAAAGATACAACCAAAAAGGAGAACTACAGACCAATCTCCTTAATGAATATAGATGCAAAAATCCTTAATAAGATACTAGCAAACAGAATACAGAGGATTATTAAGAAGATCATCCATCATGACCAAGTCGGATTTATTCCAGAGATGCAAGGGTGGTTCAACATACGAAAGTCAGTGAATGTAATACATTATATTAACAAAGTCAAGGACAAAAACCATATGATCCTCTCAATAGATGCAGAAAAAGCATTTGATAAAATTCAACACCCATTCATGATAAAAACCCTGCAAAAAATTGGAATAGATGGTCTATACCTCAATTTAATAAAGGCTATTTATGAAAAACCATCAGCCGACATCATATTGAATGGCCAAAAAATGAAAATCTTCATGTTAAAATCAGGAACAAGACAAGGATGCCCACTATCACCACTTCTCTTCAATATAGTTCTGGAAACATTAGCCACAGCAATTAGACAAGAGAAAGAAATTAAAGCAATAAAGATAGGAAAGGAAGAAGTTAAACTATCATTATTTGCTGATGATATGATACTCTACATTGAAGATCCAAAAAACTCCACCAAAAAACTTCTAGACTTAATTGACAGATTCAGTAAAGTATCTGGATACAAGGTGAATACCCAAAAATCAATAGCCTTTCTATACACAAATAACAGACAGACAGAAAGAGAAATAAGGGAAAAAATTCCTTTTACAATAGCATCCAAAAAAATGAAGTATCTAGGAATCAATCTAACAAAAGAAACAAAAGATCTCTACACTGAAAACTACAGCACTCTGAAAAAAGAAATCGAAGAGGATATAAAAAAATGGAAAGATATCCCCTGCTCCTGGGTAGGAAGAATCAACATAGTGAAAATGGCCATACTACCAAAACTGCTATATACATTCAATGCAATGCCAATTGAAATTCCAACACTATATTTCACAGAACTAGAAAAAAGAATCCAAAAATTCATTTGGAACCACAAGAGACCTAGAATAGCAAAAGCCATTATAGGCAACAGTCACATGGCACCAGGTGTAACAATTCCCAATTTGAAACTATACTACAAAGCCACTGTGATAAAAACAGCATGGTACTGGCAAAGAAATAGGCCTGAGGATCAATGGAACAGACTGGAAGACACAAAAACAAATGCAGATGTACTCAGCTACCTCATCTTCGACAAAGGAGCTCACCATCCTCAGTGGAGGAAAGATAGCCTCTTTAATAAATGGTGTTGGAAAAACTGGATATCAACCTGTCACAGATTAAAATTAGACCCTTATCTTTCGCCATGCACTAAATTAAAATCCAAATGGATTAAAGATCTAAATATTAAAACAGAAACATTAAACTTGCTGGAAAGTAAGTTAGGCAGAACTCTGGAAGACATTGGTATAGGAAAAGACTTTATGAACAAATCCTCAGTAGCACGGGAACTAGCAGAAAGAATCAACAACTGGGATCTCATCTTACTAAAAAGCTTCTGTACTTCAAAAGAAACCATTAGCAGAACTAAGAGACAATCTACAATGTGGGAAAAAATTTTTACCAGCTGTACCTCAGACAAAGGACTATTATCAAGGATATATAAAGAACTCAAAACAATCAGTCCCCCCAAATATAAAGACCCGATCCAAAAATGGGCATC
>NW_005353587.1:0-1831 GCF_000412655.1 Myotis brandtii | reverse complement strand
CCAGTTGCCTAGAGCCATGTCCTAGGTGCTATATGGAATAAATACTTTTTACAAGGCAGTGAAAAAATGGCTCAAAAATCTATAAAATGGATTATTCAAAAGAATATGCAACTAAATCATTTTATTATATAACTGAAATGTCAATAATTAATGGTAATTACCTATCCTTGTTTTTTATAACTCTTTAAGTGAGGTTTCTTTTCTTGAACTTTTTCAAAGACCCAAGCAGAACTGGAGTCCCTGCCCACTGTACCCTCCCATCATCTTTGAAAGGATAAACCAAGAAAGGTCCATTCATTATCTAACCCTGTGAAGATGATCTTATCACTACTTTTCTCCCTAGGAGCAAACCTATCTTTTTCTTTTATTCCCAAGGTGATTGAGAGTAAGGACATGCAATTATAACTTTTCCTTACTGATTGAAGCAAATTATTTCTAACAAATATTATAAAGCAGCTGATATACATACATAAACTTAAGTCATATCTTGCAATGGCATAAATTAAAACCTATGGTATTGTGCTCTCCTAGTGAGAGTATATCAAGTCTGTTTTCCCACAAATGAAGCATGCATTGCCAACAGAAAAATTACTCAGGAGTACCCTTACTGGCTGATGCATTCCATCATCTAAAACAAAACTCATGATGTTTCAAATATTAAATGAGTTCATTTATGCCAGGCATTCAGAATGGAACCCAAAATATACAAAGGACTCAGTAAGTTAATTGCTATTATTGTAAACCTTTGCATTTGAGCAATATCCAAGGCAAAATGAAAGAAAGAGGTCTTTGTCTTCCTGGCTTTTCAACAGTGGTTTAGTAAAATAATGGTACTACAGGAACAAATGTCCAAAGATGGCTGGTTTGGGTGTTTCTGCACCTAGCAGATTCAGATCATTTCAAAGTGTTATTAATTTGGGCAATATATTTGCTTTGGAATTCACTTTATGAATTTTATTTCCAACTTTAACTTTTTATTTTGTATTAACTTCTTATATAATGAAGATAAATATATTTCATCTGGATTTCAACCAGAATCAGATGATCTGCAAGCCAGGAATGCTTCCAATTCACCAGGGATCACTATATTAACTATGACTCTTATTTAATGATCAAAACACAGTGTGCTTCTGAGCTGTCCACCTCTCCTCATCTAAAGAGTAAAGCTAATGATTAGAGGATCCCTACATGAGAACTTTGAAAGTAACATTAATCTTCTTAATTTCATAATAATTCTCTGGTTCAGTCTTAAATAGACTATTCTTTTCCTAATATTAAGATAGATCTACTATGCAAAACATTTTCTCTTATTTTTTATTTTAATCCAATGACTGATTTCTCTCATTTCTTCAGTAGAATAGTTCTTTCTTTCTAGAGGTAAGTGAACTTTCATATAGTCTAGTCTTGAGCCTCAGAAACTTTCCAAGTTTATAAATGGATATTATCCACACTAAATGAGTTTACATCTAGATATAACAGTTAACCATGCTTGGCAAATAGGAAGTACATAGTTGGTTACTGTGATTATTAAGGATTGGAATATTGGGCCAGCCCCTTGCTCTGGCATGGGGGCTGGTCCAGGTTCAGTTCTCCCCAGTAGCACTGGAGATTATCTCATACTGTGCTGCTTCCCACTAGAAGATGGAGACTCTTATTCTAGACCTGTAACTGTGTGTGTGTGTGTGTTAATAAACCATATAATTTTTATTTCAAATAATTATAATCGTGTGTGTGTGTGTGTGTGTGTGTGTGTGTTAATAAACCATATAATTTATATTTCAAATAATTATCATGTCTTATATTTCTCATGCTGCATTAAGCTATAAAGTCA
>NW_005353586.1:0-924 GCF_000412655.1 Myotis brandtii | reverse complement strand
CCCAGTGCAAGAATTTTGTGCACCGGGCCTCTAGTTAAATATAACCAAAGTAACAATGGCACTTTTCTTTCTACATGAATTCACGGGTGGCAAAGCCCAACTACAGGCATTTTAATTCTTTTAGTGCTCGATGTTTTACCACCATTCTCATAGTGAGGCTCTCTGTGGCCTCCCATACCCCTGAGGAGTTGGGGTCACATAGCCTTCCAATATGATGAGTACTTACTAGATTTGTGATTTCCTGGATCAGTAACATCAATTGTGGGGATTCACACAGGATAGTCATCTTTTAACCATGCCATTTGGGATGTTGAGATAAACTACCATCTGCTATCTTTACTACTTTGTGAAAGGCAATTTTAACACCAGAAAGTAAGAAGGACATAATATCAGAATAAAAAAACAGGGCTTGCCCTAACCGGGGCTCAGTGGTGGATAGAGCGTCGGCCTGCAGACTCAAGGGTCCCAGGTTCGATTCCGGTCAAGGGCATGTACCTTGGTTGCAGGCACATCCCCAGTGGGGAGTGTGCAGGAGGCAGCTGATCGATGTTTCTCTCTCATCAATGCTTCTGGCTCTCTGTCCCTCTCCCTTCTTCTCTGTAAAAAATCAATAAAATATTTTTAAAAAAACAGGGCTTTATATTAAACTGAGCTTAGTAAAAAAAAATCACTCCCTTTGTGTTTTTTTCATTTCATCTGTGACCCAACATTTAGCTAACATTGCTCTATATGGCCCTCTGAGTGTTCCTGGACACACTAGGCACAATAACTAAACACCTTCCTGAATGTCCTAGCCTCAAAGCTAGTACTAAACACCCCAAAATTTACAAAACTGAAGATATTTGTTAATGACCCAAGAGAGCACTGCTATGTTCATAGGCGGAGAGACCACAGGGGAATTGGGAGGAATCATTTTAGTTGCTC
>NW_005353585.1:0-661 GCF_000412655.1 Myotis brandtii | reverse complement strand
ACATTATATGTAATATACACAATTCACAGAATATACAAAGAAGGAAATGAGAAGAGAATCAAAACATACCACTACAAAAAATATCTACCAAACACAAAAGAAAGCTGTAAAAGAGGAAATGAGGAACAAAAATAAAAGCTATATCAAGAAAACAATTAACAAAATGGCAGTAGTAATTCCTTCCATATCAGTAATTACTTTAAATGTAAGAGAACTAAATTTCCCAATCAAAGACAAAGATTGGCAGGATCTAACTATATACTGTCTACAAAATTATAGAATTAATAAAATTAATAAAACCATATTTTGCAATAAAATGCTAACAATATATCAATTTATATAAGCAAAACCATATTTACATTATAATTCAAATTTAATAATAATTATTCACTTATTCATTCAATATTAGTTAGATCTTATTATTTCTTAGGCCCTGTTCTTAAACCACAAGGATTCAGGAAATACAGAAACTTATGAGTAGAAAAGGTTCTCAGAAACAAAAGGATTTCTTCAAATTTCTCATCACATTTTTCCTCCCTGAATGTTAGCACTGAAAATGGTTTAGTGTACATTTTTCCATCAAATTTTCCCTGACCGATGTACAAAAATGATCCTTTGACTCAGAGATGATTGGAACCAAAGAATGTAGCTCATCTGAGAT
>NW_005353584.1:1480270-1483372 GCF_000412655.1 Myotis brandtii | reverse complement strand
CCAATCCCCCAGGGAGCAGGCCTAAGCCAGCAGGTGCTCATCCCAGACTGCGAGAGAGCACAGGCCAGGCTGAGGGACCCCCCTCAAGTGCACAAATTTTTGTGCACCGGGCCTCTAGTTTTATATAAAAATACATTGAAAAAAACAGCAAATATATATATTAACTCAGCTTCTCTGGATCAAGAGTCTGCACATAACCTAATTTGATTGTCTGCTCAGGGTTTCAAAAGCCTACAATCAAGATGTTCACCAGACTGCATTCTTACTGGAGCCTCAAGGAGGGAAGAATCTGTTCCCACACTCATTTATGCTGTTGGCAGAATTCTGATTCTTGCAGTTGAATGACTGAGGAATCCAGCTTTTTATTAATTATTGACTAGAGGCTGTCTTTGGTCTTAGAGGACACTCATAATTTCCTGCTGCATACATAAACCTTTCCTTAAGCAGTTACCATACAGAAGTGTGAAATGTGCTTCTTCAAGACCAGCAGGCCTTGGCCTGGGTCTGCTAAGATACATACATATATATTATCTAATCTAATAAAAGGTACATATATAATCTGTTTTAGGTGATATATTTATATATATGTCATAGGTCTTCTAAGAAAAGGATAGATAGCTAAATAGATAGATAGAGTAACCAACCTACCATCGGATATCCTATCACCTTTGGCATATTCTTTTGTTTGTTTGTTTGTTTGTTAATTCTCACCCAAGGATATTTTTCCGTGGATTTGTTTTTTTTAGAGGCATAGAAGGGAGATGGAGAGACAGAGATAAACATTGATGTGAGAGACAGATATCGATTGGTTGCCTCTTGCATGCACCCCAACCATACCGGGGAACCTGCAACCAAGGTATGTGCCCTTGACCAGAATCGAACTTGGGACCCTTTAGTCCACGGGCTGACACTCTATCCACTGAGCCAAACCAGCTAGGGCCTTTGGCATATTCTTTTGGTAAAGCCAAGTCACAGATTCTTTCTGCATTTAAAGAGAAGAGACTAACTCATTAGGTGTCACCTTAGGATGTGTCCATCATCAAATATTAGATACTATATTTCTACCATATTTTATTGTACTTGCTAAGAACTCAATATTTTAGTTGGTGATGAATAATCTCTTCTCACTATATTTCAGTGTTGAGAGATAATTTTTTATATGCCTGTCACATTTCTGCACATCTGAGCAGAAGGCATTGGCATCTTTGTTCTGCTTGCCCAGATGTTTGTAGAGCTAATGTCTCCCTCCAGGGAAGATAAAAGATTTGTTTTCTGAACTGGGTGCTAAAGACAATTTTTTTTCTTCCTAGAAAACATTAGGCTGTTTTGGTAGCATCCTCCCTATAAAATTAAGGATTTTCTAAACTTGAAATTCCTTAGCTGTAGCACAAATCCACTGCGTGTCCAGCATCTACCTATGCTCACAACCTCATCCCCAGATAAGACTTGGGAAGCAGTGGGAACAAGATTGAACATGAAGGTCAAGTTGCCTGTTGTGCCCTGTATACTAAAGTCCTTTGTCTCTGACCCAGGAATCTCATGCCTCCTGCCAGCATATATGCAACTGTGGGCAAGCTAATGCATTAGGTTAAAAGCAGAGCAAAATCTCAGATCCTTCACAATTCTTGACACTCAATTTTCCTCTATGTAATTTAAGATATTACATTGCAGTTATTTCTAAGATTTCTTTCATGTTTAATCTTCCATAGTCTAATACTCTAATTGGCTCTGTCATTTTTGTCATTGTCATAGTTGAATGCAAGCATTTTTGTACTTGACCTCCTTAAAGGATATTTAACTAAACACTCCACAGTAGTGTGGAGATAGTAGAAATTATTTAAAACCACCTTTTGCAGATAAGTAAATTAAATTTATTTTAATTTGTTGGTACAGCTAATGTGGTTCATTACCCATTTGGGAAACACACACTGGTTTGACTATGAGTCGGGTGCTCATCCCTGAGCTCATGTCATTGTTACAGTTCTTTTTCACTTTCTATGGCAACATTATAAAATCCCATCTTTTGCATTTCTCTAAGTCATGTTTAAATATGTCACTGAAAAATCCCACATACTATCTTTTGTTCAAACGTTTACTCTCATATTTTCTTTTTTAATATATGTTTATTGATTTCAGAGAGGAAGAGAGAGGGAAAAAGAGATAGAAACATCAATGATGAGAGAGAATCATTGATCGGCTACCTCCTGAACACCCTCCACTGGGGATCAAGCCCGCAACCTGGGCATGTGCCCTTGACCGGAATCGAACCCAGGACCCTCAGTCTGCAGGCCTATGTTCTATCCACTGAAAAAAACTGGCTAGGGCTCCTCTCACATTTTCAAATATTAAATTGTCTGCTGTTGTTAGTTAGCATTACTTAATTGATCTTTTTTTGTGTGTATTATGAAAAAGAAGTGCTTTGGCAGCAGATGGAATTGTAGTGAACTACAGAGTAGGGTTGGGAGCCTAAGCAGGCATCCTGAAACAGACTTGCACTGGCAGGCAAAGTGCAGGGGTGAGACAAGTAGGTTTTCCACAGAGCAAAGGACAATGACAAGAAACCATCCTAGTTTTGCTATTTTCTTCAGCTACAATTAAAAGTAATAAACCCAAAAGTTAACTTTTATTGCATATGCAAAATTTATGGAGACTTCAAAAATAGCTAATAAGCATTTTTATAGAAAATTATATTTGGCCTAATATTTTATTTTTTTTATATATATATATTTTATTGATTTTTTACAGAGAGGAAGGAGAGGGACAGAGAGTTAGAAACATCGATGAGAGAGAAACATCAATCAGCTGCCTCCTGCACACCTCCCACTGGGGAAGTGCCCGCAACCAAGGCACATGGCCCTGACCGGAATTGAACCCGGGACCCTTCAGTCCGCAGGCCGACACTCTATCCACTGAGCCAAACCAGCTAGGGCATGGCCTAATATTTTAAATAAAAACCCCAAATAAAAAAGTCTAACATCCTATCTAATAAAAGAGAAACATGGTAATTAGCCGTACCTCCGCTACCCTTCCCATTGGCTAATCAGGGAGATATGCAAATTAACTGCCAGCCAAGATGGCTGCCGGCAGCCAGGCAGCTTGAAG
>NW_005353584.1:1474991-1479284 GCF_000412655.1 Myotis brandtii | reverse complement strand
GTTTGACAGGGTGCAGCACACCAACCCCCTGATCGGCCCTGCTCTGTGTGTGACAGGGGGCGGTGCCCCAACCCCCAAACGACCCTACGCTGAGCGTGACTAGAGGTGGCATCACAACCTCCCAATCTGCCCTGCTCTGTGCATGACAGGGGGTGGCGCCCCAATTCCCTGATCAGCCCTGCTCTGAGCCCAACCAGGGCTGCACCTAGGGATTGGGCCTGCCCTCTGCCACCCGGGAGCAGGCCTAAGCCAGCAGGTCGTTATCTCCCGAGGGGTCCCAGACTGGGAGAGGGCACAGGCCGGGCTGAGGGATGCCCCCCTCCCCCCCGAGTGCACAAATTTTGTGCACCAGGCCTCTAGTCTATATGTAAAAAAGCCTAAGTGACTGGTCGACTGGTCGACCACTTGACAAGGTTGACCAGTCGGTATGATGCACACAGACCACCAGAGGGAAGACACTCAATGCAGGAGGTGCCCCCTGGTGGTCAGTGCACTCCCACAGTGGGAAAGCTGCTCAGCCAGAGCCCAGGCTCATGGTTGGTGCAGCTGCAGTAGCGGGAGCCTCTCCCACCTCCGTGGCAGTGCTACCGAGTGGCGGCAGGTGCAGCCGGGCCAGGATGAGCGGGAGCAGCATGGCACCCATGCTGTCTCAGGTTTCTCCCTGGCTGCTTGCTGCTTCATGCACTGCTACATCCCTCAGGGGATGTTGGACTGCCGGTTTCGGCCCAATCCCTGCAGGCCAGGCAGTCTGACATCCCCTGAGGGGTCCCGGATTGCAAGAGGATGCAGGCCAGGCTGAGGGACCCCACTGGTGCATCAGACCTCTAGTTCTAATACCAGAGTTTGTGCCACATAAGCATCCTATAAGTGCATGTGTGTGTAATAGGTGAAACTAAAGTGACAATGTACCTCGATTCCCACCTAAGGGACCAAGTTTTAGGCAAAAATAACATTTTATTGGAGTCATCCTTCTCCCCTCTCAGCCTCAATTGAGGATGATGAAGATAAAGATAATGATAGGGAACAATAACTATAACAGCTAACATACACATATTGAGGCTTTAATGTGTATCAAGCATTATTCTATACGAGGGGCCCAGTGCACAAATTTGTGCACCTGGAAAGGAACTGTGGGTCTCGAGGCTGCAATGGACACAGGGCAGATCTCGGCCCATCCTCTGTGCCCCCACTTGGCCCCTCCCACCATGGCCCCCAGTTCCCTGTTGACCAGAAGCCCTGCTCCCTCCTCCACTGCTCCCACATGCTGACAGTGCCGGCCCTGTTAACACCCACTGATGGCACAGAGCGATTGGGGCTGGCACCGTCAGCGGGTGCAAGTGGCAGCAGCTGCCCCGATCACCCCTCAGGGGCAGGGGGAGGTGGAGAAGCCCTCAGGGATGATCAGGGCCGGCAGCTGCTGCTTGCATCTGAAGACAGCACTGAGAGATCAGGACCGGTGCTGGCAGTGGGTGCAAGTGGCGCCTCCGGTGCCAACTATGAGTGCAAGTGGGGCCGACACTGGCAGTGGGTGCAAGTGGCAACTCTGGTGTTGGCAGAGGGTGTGAGCGGGGCCATTGCTGGCAGTGGGTGCAAATGGCGGCTGCAGGCCCCAATCACCTCTCAGAAGCAGGGGGAGGTGGAGAAGCCCTGAGGGGCAATCAGGGCTGGCAGCCGCACTTGCACCTGCTGATGGTGCCAAGCGATCAGGTCTGGTGCTGGGGGGGGGTGCAAGTGCCGGGTGGGACCGCGGCACGTGGGAGCAAAGAATTTTCAGTAACCACCACAGGCTTGCCCCAATTATAGTGCCTGGCACCCCGTCTTGGTCTGGTGCCCCCGCTCACCTGCTCCATCATCCTGCCACAGCCAATGACCGTCATGTTCCACGCGCGCCCCCTGGTGGTCAGTGCATGTCATAGTGACTGGTTGTTTGGTTGTTCAGTTGTTCCGCTTTTTAGTCTATTTGCATATTAGCCTTTTATTATGTAGGACTAAAGCCCTGATGCATGAAATTTGTGCAAGAGTAGGCCTTCCTTTTCCCAGCTGTTGGCACTGGCTTCCCTCTGGCACCCTGGACCAAGGCTTTCCTCTGGCCGCCGGCAGGCACCCGGGACCCGGGCTTCCCTCACAGCCCGGGCTTTGTCTGGAAGGTTGTCAGGAAGGACATCCAGAAGGAGTCTGGTCTAATTGGCATATTACGCTTTTATTATTATAGATTATTATAGATGCTTTACTAGTGTTTCATTTAATCCTTAAAACAGCTTGTGGGTTGAGTATTGCTATTAAACCCATTTTTATGAAACTAGTAAAATATGCTATGTAACTTGCCCAAGTTGAAATAATTTTTAAGTGGTGTGAGAACTTTGCCTTCAGGATAAACAACTTCTCAGCAGACTGGGAATTCCCTCTTACCCCCCACCCCCTCAGTTAAGATCCCCATGAGACAAACAAAACAAAACAAAAACCACCAAAAAAACCCCCAATAATCAAGTATTGAATTAGCAAAAATAAACCTAATTTGGATTTTGATATATCTATTAAATGTTCCACTTATTAATGAACAATGAGCAAAATAAAAAACATCATAAAAAAAAGATAAGGGTGAATAGAGAGTGACAGAGAACTAGAAGATTCTTTGGGGCTCCTCCTCTCTCCCACCCATCAGTCTCTCTGGCTGTCGGATCAGTTCCAGGAGCATTCAGCATGCCACAGTAAATTTCATGATTTTAAGCCCTCTCTCAGCTGCACATTCTTCTTCAGATACCACCCCATTTCTCCGCTCCTCTTGCAAGAAAAAAAATTATCTAAAGAGCTGCCTATGCTTACTATCACTAGTTCCTTGACTTCTCTTTTCATTTCACTTTAGTTGGGTTTCTTGATTGACATTTCACAGAAATGGCCTTTGCCAAAGTCACCAGTGTTGTTCTTGTCATCTTCAATAAATATTTCTGGGGCAAAGGACCTAAATAGACACTTTTTGAAAGTGGACATACAGAAGGCCAAGAGACATATGAAAACATGCTCAAAGTTACTAATCATCTGAGAGATGCAAATCAAAATGACAATGAGGTACCATCTCACACCTGTCAGAAGGCTATCATCAACAAATCAACAAATGACAAGTGCTGGCCAGAATGTGAAGAAAAAGGAACTCTCGTTCACTGCTGGTGAGAATGAAGACTGGTGCAGCCACTGTGGAGAACAGTATGGAGTTTCCTCAAAAAATTAAAAATGGAACTGCCATTTGACCCAGTAATTCCACTATTAGGAATATATCCCAAAAAATCAGAAACACTAATCAGAAAGGATATATGCACCCCTATGTTCATAGCAGAACAATTTAAAATAGCTAAGATTCGGAAACAGCCTAAGTGCCCATCAGCAAATGAATGGATTAAAACACAGTGGTACATCTACACAATAGAATACTACACTGCAGTTAAAAAGAAAGAACTCTTAACATTCGCAACAGCATGGATGGACCGGGAGAGCATTAGGCTAAGCTAAATAAGCCAGTCAGAGAAAAATAAATATCATATGATCTGACACATTTGTGGAATATAATGAACAACATAAACTGATGAACAAAAATAGATCCAGAGACATAGAAGCATCAAACAGACCATCCAACCTAGAAGGAAGGCAGAGGTAGGTGGGAAAGAGGGTAAGATCAACCAAAAGACTTGTATGCATGCATATAAGCATAACCAATGGACACAGACAGTAGGGGGGTGAGGGCATGTGCTGGGGAGTGGGAGTGGCCAGGGAGAGGTAAATGGGATAAAAGGAGACATATGTAATACTTTAAACAATAAAGAATTTAAATTAAAAAATATTTCTGGTTCTTGTCTTATTATACTTCTCAACATCATCTAACAAGGCTGATTATCTTTTTCTTAATGCAACACTCCTCCCTTTTATATATATACTAGAGGCCCGGTGCACAAAAATTTGTGCACTTGGCGGGGGGGTTCCTCAGCCCGGCCTGTGCCCTCTCGCAGTCTGGGACCCCTTGGGGGATGACCACTTGCTGGCTTAGGCCTGCTTCCCGGGGGATTGGGCCTAAGATGGCAATCAGACATCTCTCTGGCAGCCCGGCAGCCCCCGGAGGATGTCCACTTGCCAGCGGGGAGCAGACCTAAGCTGCAGTCAGACATCCTTAGTGCTGCTGAGGAGGCAGGAGAGGCTCCCACCACCACCGCTGTACTGGCAGCCATCAGCCTGGCTTGTGGCTGAGCAGAGCTCCCCCATGTGGGAGTGCACTGACCACCAGAGGGCAGCTCCTACATTGAGCAT
>NW_005353584.1:1464228-1474391 GCF_000412655.1 Myotis brandtii | reverse complement strand
AGGGGGTGTGTCCCTCAGCCCAGCCTGCACCCTCTCCAATCTGGGACCCCTCAAGGGATGTCCAACTGCCCAGTGGGATCGGGCCTAAACGGGCAGTCAGACATCCTTCTCACAATCCAGGACTGCTGGCTCCCAACCACTCACCTGTCTGCCTGCCTGATTGCCCCTAACCACTCCCCTGCCAGCCTGATTGACGCCTAACTACTCCCCTGCTGGCCCAATTGACCCTAACTGCCCTCCCATGATGGCCTGGTCACTCCTAATTGTCCTCCCCTGCAGCCTGGGTCCCCCCCCCAACTGTCCTCCTCTGCAAGCCTGGTCCCCCCCAACTTCCCTCCCCTGCAGGCCTGGTTCCCCTCAACTGCCCTCCTCTGCAGACCTGGGCACCCCTAACTGCCCTCCCTTGCAGGCCTGATCACCCCCAACTGCCCTTCCCTGAAGGCCTGGGTCCCCCCCAACTGCCCTCTCCTGCTGGCCATCTTGTGTCCACATGGGGGCGTCCATCTTTCACTATATGGGGGTGGCCATCTTGTGTGTTGGAGTGATGGTTAATTTGCATATTACCTCTTTATTAGATAGGATTTTTTCTTCTTTTTTATTAAGGTATTACATATGTGACCTTATCCCCACTTTGCCCCCTCAACACCCTCCTCCCTTTTTTTAATAACATCATTCTTGACTGATTGGCCTGTTTTCTTTCTTTCTTTCTTTCTTTCTTTCTTTCTTTCTTTCTTTCTTTCTTTCTCTCTTCCTTTTTTCTTTTGTGTTAATCCTCATCTGAGGATATTTTTCCATTGATTTTTAGAGAGAGCGGAAGAGAGAGGGAGAGACAGAGAAAAACATCAATGTGAAAGAAACACATCATTAGTTGCCTCCTGCACACGCTGGGACCAGGGCCCAGGCCAGTGAGGAGCCTGCAACTGAGGTACATGCCCTTGACCAGAATCCAACCCAGACCCTTAGGTCCACAGGCTGATGCTCTATCCACTGAGCCAAACTGGCTCAGGCTGGCCTCTTTTCTAACTGGCCTTTCTTTCCAGGCTCTTCCCTGCTTCTCCTGCATGAACAAACTCAGATCAAGTTTGTTCCCTTTATTGTTGTGACTATCCCAGTGCCTTGCCTATGAGAGCACTCAATAACTATTTGCAGAATGTGTGAACGAATGAGCGAATGGGTTGGTGAATGAATGAATTAATAAGTGAAGGGTTTCAAAAGCACATAAGTAGGAAAGCTTCTTTTGCCTGTGGCAGTCAGAAAGGTTTTTCTGGAGAAGGTAAAAACTGACTTTCTGGAGAGATGAGTAGAGATTTGTCTAATGAACAAATAAGGCATTTATTTCCAGAAATAAGTGTTTTTACAAAATTAACTTATAATGTACCATTTCTTAGGAAGCTATGGGGGAAATGCACTATCCCAAAAGGAGAAAGTAAACTGATAAAAAAAATATGTGATTCTGGAGATCCAACATGAGGGAGAGGGAAAGGAAATCCTCTGAATGATGGGTAAGGATGATGCTGTGATGATGGCTGGGCAGGAGCCAAAGGAAGCAATCCAGCTTGACCAGGAGGGCAGAGCAACACCAGAAGATGAATCTGATAGAATGTACTCTGCCAAGGAAACTGAGTCAGATAGGTACATAGAAATTCAGGTTAATTAAAAATGGATGCTTATCAAATATATGTACAGTGAAAAGTTATACAAAAAGTAAAATCATCATGTTCTAGGTTTGGATAGTGTTTTCATAGTCATAATGCAGATACTGAATATGTAATTAAAATTATTGGAAGGATAAAAGGGAAAAGTGTGCTTAGGGGATGAATAAACATAAAAAGGAGTTAAGTTCTCATGTCCTACAAAGAAAATTCAATAAATAATGGCTAAAACTGAAAACATTGACTATCATTATAAATATACTATTTAGAGTTGGAAATGGTTGCCTCTGTGGAAGAGGATGGAAGGAAAGAGGTTATTGCTTTTCATAATAAACCATATAGAAGTATTGCTACTAAAATTTAAATACATTACAAAGAATGAAATGAGGCAAAAGAGAGATTATTAGACAATGTTATTAAAATAAACAATTCAGTTTTCAGTACTGGTTTCTCAGTGTTGATGCCAAACCCTTGCTTTAATGTGAGAGTGTTTTTTGTTTTTTAAAATATATTTTATTGATTTTTTACAGAGAGGAATTGAGAGAGATAGAGGGTTAGAAACATTGATCAGCTGCCTCCTGCACATCTCCCACCGGGGATGTGCCCACAACCCAGGTACATGCCCTTGACCGGAATCAAACCTGGGAAATTTCAGTCCACAGGCAGACGCTCTATCCACTGAGCCAAACCGGTTTCGGTGAATGTGAGAGTGTTTTAAAAAAGAATTGGTGGAAAGGTTGAGCGCTTTGTATTTAATTAATCTTTATAAAAATAATCATGTGTCAATTGACAGAATCTCAGAAGGTGATGATGTGACCATAGGCAGGCTTAACTGGGAGGATATGGTACCTCGGTCATAATAAATGGCAGTTGGTCAATTTCGGGCTATTTGCAATTATCTCTTAGTGGTAAATTCAGAGACCCCATTCTTAGTCCAATCTGGTTTATAATAAACACACATTGTGGTTATAATCAAGCCTATTGTAAGAAATTGTGTTTTCTTTAATTAAAAGCCCCTTGAGAAAAATCATTCTTTCTCTCAGGAACTATGTAATTTCATAGCTCTTATATTAGAGAATTCATTTTTAATGAGGAAAAAGTCATCCAGCAGAGGTGACCTATTAAAGTTCTAATGTACCTAGAAAACTGTGTCTGGTGCTATTATAGAAATGTTGACACAGGACGCTAGAAATGCAGACTGAAGACTATGAGCACACAGACTCAGATTTGAACAACTGCCCCCAATTTAGGTCTGAGAATTTTAGTGTGAAAAATGACTTCTTTTAAAAATCATGAAAGAGAGATGGTTTGCGTTTAGGTAGAAGATAATTTTCCTATAGCCTATTTATTTGTGTGCAGTTGAAATAAATTAGGATAGAGAAAGTTATTCAATGGAAAGAATCTTGTCTGGTTGGGTTTCTGCAGAGATGACACCCATTTCTAGAATACTTCTCTTCCTTTGTTGCATCCTAGGAGCCTTGTGGTTGCTCCCTTCAGAGCTTTAAAAGATGATTATTTGAGGAAAGATCCTTCTTTACATCTAGTCTTGTCAATCTTTTCTTGGGGGAGGAAGAGTAGCAGCAGAACTTGTGGTGGGTTGAATGGTATCCCCTAAAAGATATGTCAACTTGGAACTTGTGAATGTGACCTTATTTGGAAAAAGGGTCTTGGGAGTTGTAATTAAGTTAAGGATGTCAAGATGAGATCATCCTGGATTCGGGTGGGCCCTAAATCCAATCACAAGTGTCCTAATAAGTTTGGGGAAGGAGAGGAAACACACTGGGGAGAATGTCATGTGATAATAGAGGCAGAGATCAGAGTAATGCATACAAGCCAGGGGACACTGAGGACTGGGGGCAGCCACCAGAAGCTAAAGGAGCGGCATGGAACAGATTCTTCCACAGAGCCTCCTGAAGGAACTAAACCTGCCAAGACCTTGATTTTAGACTCTGGCCTCCGGAACTATGAAAAAACACATTTCTGTTGTTTTAAGGCACCCAGTCTGTGGCAATTTCTTAGAGTATCCAGAGGAAGTTAATACATAGCTGCCCTAGTTTCTCCCCAGCAGAGCCCCCACCCAGCTGGGTCCACCTTCTTTCTGCTTCCTGTCCAATTCTCTTCAGGAGAGAGTATTGTCAGTAAACAGGTAACACTCTTCTAAATACTTATGTGCAACAAAAATGCTTTGCATTTTTAACGATTTTCTTAATTTGACAAAGGTTATTAATTTAACACACATCAGTTGAAGAGATTTCCTCCAAGGAATAAGCCAGATTTGAGGGAATCTGCACCTGAGGGACTGGTTGTCTAATATCAATGAGCAGATCAGTAATGCCCATGCAACTATTTTATTGTTTTCCTTTTTCTTAAATTAAATTTTACTAATAATGTATCATGAATCTAAAATGTTCCAGGCACCATGGGAGGATAAGAGGTTGTCAGCTGTAGTTCCTCCCTTCAGGGTTATTAAGTTTCGTAAAGAAGGAAGACACAATCTTAAATAACCTTCGAGGCAGAATGGGATTGATGTTATCAAGCATAAATAAGATTGTGTAGGAAAGACCTTTTCTGAAGAAGGCCATTGCAGAGCTGCTTCTTGAAAAGTGGTTTTGTTCCATTTTATTAACTTAGAGTGTGTTAGGCCTCTTTAGTCTTTGTTTCCCTGCCTCCTGCCATAACTCTTGGCAAAATCCTTTATTATAGTAATAAAAAGTGTTTCGTTGAGAACCTACTATGTGCCAGACATTAGGTTGGATATTTTATAGACTATTTTCTTTCTTTTTAAAAATATATTTTTATTGATTTCAGAGAGGAAGGAAGAGGGACAGAAAGATAGAAACATCAATGAGGAGAGAGAGGTTCATTGATGGGCTGCCTCCTGCATGCCCCACACTTGGGATCAAGCCCACAACCCAGGCATATGCCCTGTCTGGGAATCGAACCGTGACCTACTGGTTCATAGGTCACCACTCAACCACTGAGCAACACCGGCCGGGCTAGACTATTTTCTTTAATGTACAAAACACTGCAATACAAGAATTATTACAGACAAATTCCATTTAGCACAGGGTAATGCCACTTGACAAGGAAAAGCTAACTGAATCTGTACTATACGGGATCTGAACAGCAAAGGGCCACAGGAATGTTTTTCCCAATATCATATATTGGCAATCATCATTTACTTCCTTTCAAATCAGAAGTTGTGACATATCTCCAAGCATAATTTCTACAGACTACCATATAATTGTTGGCCACTCTCTCTAAGGCTATTTAAAGTTAACTTCAAATCAAAGGACCTCCACCAACCCCTGACTGACCACTAAGTTTTACCATTAGTTACCATCAGCATTTTTTTGAAGGTGCTTCAATGCCATAAAATGTGCATTTTAAAATTTACTGTGAAACTCTGCCTTAGCG
This sequence comes from Myotis brandtii, assembly GCF_000412655.1. Classification (NCBI taxonomy): domain Eukaryota; kingdom Metazoa; phylum Chordata; class Mammalia; order Chiroptera; family Vespertilionidae; genus Myotis; species Myotis brandtii. Next base: position 1,469,322 of record NW_005353584.1, on the reverse strand, counting down.
TCTTGCAGCAGCGCCAACACTCACCAATTTGCTTGCTGTTCATCAGCCATTAAGAGTTCACACTGCTCAACAAAACATAAAATGGCAGAAAGAAATATCATGTCAGAGTAAGCAAATAAACTGGCTTGGAGCATATGATATTGCTTACTCTGTGTGCTGGTTGATGGGTCATGAGAATATATATATTAATTTTACTGCTCAGTGAAGTAGTAAATACATTCTTCTCTTTGAAACTGTTTCTGAGAAAAAAGTCTGTAACAAACCAGAACTATATAGGACAGAACTAAACAAGGAATGTTGTGCTTTCAGGAGATAGAGCTGAGTCAGAGAGACAGAGAATTGGCCCAAGGCCACTCTCTTAGGAATCAGAGGCAGGATTTGAACCCAAGTCCGCCTTGTTTAGCAGCAGATTTTTTTTCTCATTACAACAACTTCTCCCCTGTAGCAATCTGCACATGCTGTTGTAATCATTACTTTTTTTAAAACTCCCTTTTTGAAGTGGATAGCGGAAATATCAAATGTCAAAATGTTTATGTTAACCAAAAGATGAATTTTTAATATCTGACCATTCTATTTGTTAGAATATGTTAGTATAATCATCATCACCACACTGTGTATATGTTTTATTGATACAGAATTCATTAGAGAGACTGTCTTGAGCTAGTCCAGGAAGTAGAATCATAACCAAGATGCGCAGAAGAGAGTCTCTGAGCAAGTCTAGTAAAAGACTATTGTGTTTTATGCTATTTGACAGCTGAATTGTCAGTTACATCTTTCAGTTGTGGGACATTGAAGCAGCATAACCTACAGGATATAACCAAGATTGGTCTTCAATTATTTTATTAATTTGTCTTCAATTACTTCATTACATTTATTCATTAAAGCTTCTCCTTTCCCTTCCCCTAAATGAAGTTTTGGTTGCACTAAAGTATTTCTGATCCTTCATAGTAATGCATTCAGAAGTTAACATGTCTACTTCCATTTAATAGTACAAATTTCAAACTTGATTTAAAAATCAAAGGTTCTCCCCTCTCTTCCTAAGGTTTGTTTCAGGCAGGAAAGCCTACAGTCAAGAAGAGGTACATGGTTGGCTTATCTTCTCATGTAATGCCTCTACCTGTCCATTACTCAGCTCTCTAACTGGGGTTTTAAGCTCCTGGGGACTGATGCAGGATGAGGAGACAGGAAGTTTTTATTTGACTAACTCTATCAGGGGTGTTAGTTTTAAGTGTCTAGGGTGAGCAGTTAAATATTTCTTTAAAAAAATTTAAAAACGAACAAAACACAGCTTTATTGATATATAATTGCCACACCAACTGCTGACCAACAGAAAGAAACAAACTGCAGGTACATGAAGCAACAAGGATGAATCTCAGAAATATTATATGAGTGAAAGAAGTAAGATATAAATGGGTACATCTGTATGATTGAATTTATATGACATTCTAGAACAGGCAAAACTAATCTCCAGTGATAGAAATCACATCAGTGGTTGCCTTGCACAGAGATGGAAGTCAATTGATGGCAAAAGGGACATGGATTTTTGGGAGGAGCGAGCTGTTCTATATCCTGATGGTGGTGGTGGTCACACAGGCATACACATGTCAAAACTCACAAAACTGTAGAGTAAAATATGTGAATTTTACTGCATGTAAATGATACTGTAATAAAATTATTTTAATTAAAATATATCAATATTTTATTTATCTTTATTACTAAATAATATTTCATTGTACGGACATATCACCTTTGTTTATATGTTCTTCCATTAATGGACATTTGGATTGTTTCCACTTTCGACTATTATGAATGATGCTACTACTATGAACATCTGTGCGAAAGTTTTTGTATGGAATTAGCTTTTCATTTCCCTTGGGCATATAGCTGGGAATAGTATTGCTCATTCATATAGTAACTCTATGTTTAACATATTGAGAAACTGCTAATCTGTTTGTCAAAATGGCTGTTCCTTTTTACAATTCTACTAGCAATGTATGAGGTCTCCAATTTCTCCACATCCTTACCAACATTTGCTATTGTCTTTTTATATTTTAGCCATCCTAAATAGGCAGGAAGTGTTGACTTGTATTTCCCTAAGGACTAGTAACATTAACCTTTGTTTCATGTGCTTGTTGGCCATTCATATATCTGTGGAGAACTGTTTATTCAGATCCTTTGCCCATTTTAAAATTGGGTAATCTGTCTTTCTATTGTTGAGTTGTAGGAGTTCTTTATATATTCTGAATACAAATCCCTTATCATATATAAGAGTTGCAAATCTTTTCTTCCATTTTTTTCAAATTTTATTATGAAAAAAAATGCCAGACATCTCCCAAAAGTTGAAAAAAATAGTACAGTGAGAACTCAGAGATACCCATCACCTAGATTCAACAATGGTTGACATTTTTACATGTTTTTCTTCCCTGTCCATTTGAAAATAAGACATGGACATCATGACACTTCATTCCTGAAGACTTCATTACCTAAAAATAAATATGTTCTTTACATAGCCCTAATATAAAGATCAAGCCCCCAAATCTAAATTCTAGTATAAATTTTAATCTATAGTCACATTTCACAATTATCCCCAAAGTGACTTTATTCTGGCCTAGATCCCAATCAAGTTCTACACTTTATATTTAGCTTTTATATTAGATCCCAATTGAATTCTATGTATTATATTCAGCTTTTATATCTTTTATCTTTTATTTTTTAAAACATAATATTTTTTATTGACCTTAGAGAAAGGAAAGAAGGACAGAGGGATAGAACATCAATGATGAGAGAGAATCATTGATCAGCTGCCTCCTGCATGACCCCTACTGAAGACCTAGCCTGCAACCCGGGCATGTGCCTGGACCAGGAATTGAATTGTGACCTCCTGGTTTATAGGTTGATGCTCCCACTGAGCCACACTGGCCTGGCTTTTATCTCCTATACTCTAAGAATAGTTCCCTCCCATTTTCTATTATTATTATTATTTATTTTATTTTTATTTTTTTTAATTATTATTATTAGAGGCCCCGTGCATGAATTCATGCACAGGTGGGGTCCAGCCAGCCTGCCCCAATTGGGGAGGAGGGGCTGATCAGGGGCCTAGCCGGTCAGGCGGGAGGGGCCACAGGAGGTTGGCCGGCCAGCCCCACCCCTGATCGGGCCAGTTGACTGGCTGCTGTGCACATCATAACAACAGGTTGTTACAGTCATTCTGGTTGTTCCAGTTGCTTGGCTTTTATATACATATAGATTATTATTATTTTTTTTTTAATCCTCACTTGAGGATATTTTTCCATTGACTTTTAGAGAAAATGGAAAGGAGGGGAGAGACAGAAAAAGAAAAACGTTGATGTGAGAGAAACACCTTGATTGGTTGCCTTCCGATGCTCCCTGAAGGTACATGCCCTTGACCCGAATTGAAACAGACTGTTCAGTCCAGAAGCCAACACTATCCACTGAGCCAAATCAGCTAGGGCCAATAATTTGTTCTTGACTTCTTTGGTAAATTTATGTCACCAAAGTTTTATCAAGGGAAAGATTTATCTTTTGCTTGTGATGCTTTAACTACTAAAATGCAGAGTTAGGACTGTTTTTGGATCCATTCTAGGCAATTAGATATACTGTGATAGGCTTGGTTCATGGAAGGATAAAATTTATCAAACTTGATGAATAATGGGATGAAAATAGCTTCAGACCTTTAGGCATAGACTATGCACATATATTCAGAAAAAAAGTGACCTTTTGTACATATTTTTGTAAATATATAACTTGGCAGTGTCAATTTATTTTTATTTTTAAAAATCTATGTTGTTGAAAGTATTACATATGTCCCCCTTTTTCCCCATTGACCCCTTCTAGCCTGCACCTTCCACTGCCCCCCCCACCCCAGATGGCAGTGTCAATTTAGATAAAGCAATGTGTTGGAGACGCTTTTGCAATGGTCTCAGCTGCCTCATTTTATTGCATTGCAAATGATGTTAATTTTTTACTTAATTATGCTTAATATAATATATATGCAGCCCAGTGTTTATCAGTTGGACATAAAAATGCTACTGTTTCTTCCCATCTTCATTCTGCTTATCATTTGTTGATTTTTAAAAGCAGCTGGAGTTGTTCCATGTGAATTGAAACAATCACAAGGCTGTACAATAAATGTTTTCTCTCTAAAAACCATGTTTTATCAACTGTGGTTTTTGCCTTTTAAAGAGTTAGTGTACATTCTCACACAAACTTTTAACCTACTCTTTGCTATTTTTTTAGATCAGAAGAAATTTCTCTTTAGACTAACAACAAAAAAAGTTCACATTACCCAGAATTTTTCAAAAGCATGCATCTTTCATCCATTGAAACAGGAACTTTCATCTCTCCAAATTGAATATTACAGTCTGTTGGGTATGTCAATTTATGTTTACATAAAAGACCATGTTAATATGACTGGATACTTCTGGCTTAGATTCTTGTAATTTCAACTATTACACGTGACTTAGAAGATGAAAAGAAAAGAGTTTTTGGTGTGTATTTATTTTAAAAGTATTATTTCATTTAGCTTGATGATAAAAGTTGGATTTATTTCAAAAATGTTCTTTTAATTTCTTTTCAGTACAAGATCAAAACTACAATTAAAGCCAAAGTATAAGTATTGAAAAACATTGTAACATGATTTTTTCCCAAGAATTTTAATATTCATGAAAATATTTTTGTTGGCTATCAATACTTATTAAAAATTAACATGTTTTTGCTCTAACTGGTTTGGCTCAGTGGATAGAGCATCAGCTTGTGGACTGAAAGGTCCCAGGTTCGATTCTGGTCAAGGGCATGTACCTTGGTTGTGGGCACATCCCCAGTAGGGGGTGTGCAGGAGGCAGCTGATCCATGTTTCTCTCTCATTGATGTTTCTAACTCTCTATCCCTCTCCCTGCCTCTCTGTAAAAAATCAATAAAATATAGAGGAAGACATAAGCAGATGGAAGAACATACCATATTCATGGATTGGTAGAATCAACATCATCAAAATGTCCATATTACCCAAAGCAATCTATAGATTCAATGCAATCCCCATTAAATTACCAACGGCATATTTCACAGATCTAGAACGAA
>NW_005353584.1:1445713-1462948 GCF_000412655.1 Myotis brandtii | reverse complement strand
GGGGGATGAGGACACATTTGTAATATCTTAACCAATAAAGAAATTAAAGATTATATATATATTTAAATTAACATATTTTCTGACAGCAGTTTCATATGTAAATTTTAGGACATTGTAAAATTTGAGTTATGTTATAATAATAATAACTATGTTTATTACACAACTATTCTGTCTCAAGGGCTTTACATACATTATACTTATCCCATTCATTCCTTAGAACATCCATTTAAAATAGGATCAGAAAGTAGAGGATTTTGTTCTAATTTAGTAAGTGGAAAGTGCAGGATCGGAAACCATGTTTGCCAGTGCAAAACCCTTGGTCTGTCTGTTCCTATTGATACTGTGTATCTTCCTTCACCCATGTTGTCACCAGGGAGACCCAGGAGATAGAGCCAAATGAAATCTCCAGCCAAGTGCCTACTGCTCTGAGCATTGGTCTCACCCTAAATCCTTGCTCTCTTTTCTTCTCAGTAAACTTAACACACCTACACAGGAGTATTTTGGCTAATGTTGTCTCTTCCATAGAAGTCTCTTTTTTTGTTTTAGCAAATTCTAAATACTAGAGATCTCTTCCTTTAACAGTGAGAAGAACCATTAAGCCACAATTTCTTGCTTTTTCTTGCTATGTTCCCTTCTGATCCTCTGTCTCCTTTGCCCATACAGACTGCCTGGAATATAGTAACTGCTCAATAAATGGTCACTATTACTACTTTCCAGTTTCTGGGGCTCCTCTCTGAAGGGATTTTTAATAATAACAATAAAAAGCACAACTAATACTTGTTGCACACTATGTGCCAGGATTTATTCCAAGTACTTTAATTGTATGTGCTTTGTTATTGTATATCTTTATCAAGCCAGAGAAAGGTGACATTAACTCAGAAATCAATGGCATTTTTATACACCAATAATGATTTCTCAGACAGAGAAACTAAAACAATACCATTTACCATTGCAACAAAAAATTAAGATACTTAGGAATAAACTTAACCAAGGAGGTACAAGAACTGTACCCAGAAAGCTACAGGATATTGAAAAAAGAGATAGAAAAAGACATAAACAAGAGGAATAATATACCATGTTCATGGATTCATAGAATCACCGCCATTAAAATATCCATACTACCCAAAGCAATCTATAGATTCAATGTAATCCCTATTAAAATATCTATGGTATATTTCATAAATCTAGAACAAACATCCCCAAAATCTATATGAAATAAAAAAAAAAACCTTGAAATAGCACAGCAATCTAGAGAAAGAAGAACAAAGTTGGAGGAATCACAATATCTGATATCAAGTTATACTACAAAACCACTGTGCTCAAAACAGCCTGGTACTGGTACAACAACAGACATATAGATCATTGGAACAAAAAGAGAATGCAGAAATCGACCCAAGCCATCATGCTTAATTAATATTTGACAATGGAGGCAAGAGCATACAAGGGAATAAAGACAGTCTCTTCAATAAATGGTGTTGGAAAAATTGGACAGATACATGCAGAAAAATGAAACTAGACCATCAATTTACACCATACAAAAGAATAAACTCAAAGTGGATAAAAGTCTTAAATGTAAGTCATGAAACCGTAAATATCCTAGAAGAAACCATAGGCTGCAAAATATCAGATATCTCACATGGCAGAATTTTCACAGATACTAGTACATCACCTAGGGCAAGAGAAACAAAGGAAAAAATAAACAAATGGGACTACATGAAACTAAAAAGCTTCTGCACAGCCAAGGAAACCAGCATCAAAATGAAAAGGGAATGAACTGTATGGGTGAACACATTTGCCAATGATACATCTAACAAGGGGTTAATTTCCAAAATATATAAAGTACTCATACAACTCAACAAAAGGAATACAAACAATCCAACTTAAAACTGGACAGAAGACTCAAATAGATACTTCTCCAAAGAAGACATACAAATGGCCAAGAGACATATGAAAATATGCTCAATGTCATTGGTCATCAGAGAGATGCACATTAAAACGACAATTAGGTACCACCTCACACTTGCCAGAATGGCTATCATCAATAAATCAACAAATAACAAATGCTGGCGAGGATGTGGAGAAAAAGGAACCCTAGTGCACTGTTGGTAGGAATGCAGACTGGTACAAAAACTATGGAGAACAATGTGGATTTCCTCAAAAAATTAAAAATGGAACTGCTATTTGACCCAGTGATCCCATTTCTAGGAATATATCCCAAGAAGCCTGAAACAACAATCAGAAAGAATATACGTACCCCTATGTTCATAGCAGCATTATTTACAACTAGAGGCCTGGTGTACTGAAAATTAGAAATTACATATATATAATTTCACTAGAGGCCTGTTGCACAAAAAGATTTGTGCAATATGCCTGTGTCCCAGGTGCCGGAGGAAAACCAGTGCCGCTCCAGCCGGAGCCGCCTTCAAAGCCCTTGTGGGAGGGCCGAATGGAAGCCGGGCGGGTGGCAGATCGCCGGGTTCCACCCACCGGCTCCGGGTCCCCCACTGGACAGATAGCAGACCCGGATGGCGGCAGGGCAGGCAGGATGGCACTGTCCTGCCCTGCCTGCAGTATGCAAATTAGCCGCCATGTTTGTTGGTGATTAATTTGCATATCGCGCTGATTAGCCAATGGGAGGTGTAGCGAAGGTACAGTCAATTACCATGTTTGTCTATTATTAGATAGGATTACCCACCCTTTTCTTTCTTCCTCCCTCTCTTCCCCCCTCCTTCTTTCCTTCCTTCTTTCACTACCTAAAATAAATATCACCTTGTCTAGCATCTGAAAAATAAACACGTTCATTTTTAAGAAGGGAGTTGAACCTTTCTGGACCCTAAACACTTATATTTGTGATATTTATTCCCAGGTAAGACAGCTTGGAAAACAAAAAACAGCTCATATAAGTAACTTTTGATAGAAAGTCCTTACCCAACACTAAAATGATGAATGGCTAACTTTAGTTATCACTTGGCCATCAGGCAGAAATTTTTCCTCCTGTTAACAAATGATCTACAAACATTTGCAACAGTGATTAGAATGAGGCTCTAGACCAGCCGTGGGCAAACTACGGCCCGCGGGCCGGATCCGGCCCGTTTGAAATGAATAAAACTAAAAAAAAAAAAAGACCGTACCCTTTTATGTAAAGATGTTTACTTTGAATTTATATTAGTTCACACAAACACTTCATCCATGCTTTTGTTCCGGCCCTCCGGTCCAGTTTAAGAACCCATTGTGGCCCTCAAGTCAAAAAGTTTGCCCACCCCTGCTCTAGACCCATATTGCCTGGATTTGAATTTCTGACCCCACTTAAAGTTGTGTGCCTTTGGGAAAGTTCTACACCTCAGTTTCCTCGTGTATAAAATGGAGAAATAATTCTTCATACCTCACATTAAATCATCTGATTGGATTAATTATTATATGTAAAAGCACTTAGAATACTGCCTGCCACATAGCAAATGCTTAATAAATATGAGTTATCATTATTAGTAGGTGTTATCTAAGCATCCACAAAATTCTTTGATGCTGGCTGTTAGAGCGGGTTCAGCAGTCTCCTAATTCTAACCTGCTCCTCTTCTATGTGATTCTCTGAGGTCTCCTCTCCTGTGTCTTACCCACAGACCTCCTCTTAGGCTTCAGTCCTTTTTTGATTTCCTCAGGAAGATGGAGAAACTCAGGCTCATCATCTACTTACTGTTCAGTTACATCTTTCTGACATCAGTTGAAAGACATAAATTTCTGACATAAATTCTGTATCCTTCACATTTTCCTTTTTTACTCTTTACGGTTTACTAGCATTTTATTTATGCTATAAAATTCTTATTTCTCAAGGCAACCTGGATGTTCCGATCAAGAAAAATATTTCATTCAAGGAATTTGGCTGGGGGAAAGCATAAAAATCAATATTTTAATATATTTTCTTCCTATTCTTAAGCATCAGACACTAAGATCCCCATCTCCTTTGACGTTCCTGCTCTGAATCCCATCTCTTCTCACCCTCTCAAGAACTTAGTTCCTTCAGTAATCCCTTCTTTCTTCTGATCAATCAACTTCTCCTCTCTGCATGATTCCTCCATGCAAAAATCTGCTATTACCATTCAACTGTAAAAACAAAACCAAATAAAACACCCCTTACCCAATAATCCCCTCCAACAATTACACCAATATTATTTTCTCCTTCACAGCAAAACAGATTATAAAAACGTTCTACACATATAATTTCTACTTCTTCACCTTTTATTACCTTCTCAATCTACTTTAGTCTCAACAATAGCCTCAAACTCTTTCATGCTAAAATTACCAGTACATCCACTTCTCCAACATCTTACTCGACCACTCAGAAGCACTGACAGCACTGTATGCTGTCTCATTCCTGAATTACTCTCCTCTTAGCTTCCCTGACATTATCTGACCCTAGTCTGGCCCCTCCATTTCAGTCTCCTTTGTCTGCTCCTCATCTGAATGTTAGAAATTCACCTGGACCTCTTTTCCCCTCTCAACACATTTTCTTTTGGTGATCTCATCTATTTATGTAGCTTTTAAAACCATCTATTTGCTGACAACTCCCAAATTTATGTAACTATTTCACCCTCTAAGCCTCCACAGTTGTATATCCAACTACCTATTTGATATCTCTTAGCAGTTCTACATGCATCTCAACATTCCAAAATAAAACTCCAGATTTTTCCCAGGGCTTGGTAATTGAATGAGAAAACTAAGCTTATGGATAAAGCACCAACAAAACAGGAGAACCCCCCTTCACCAAAAAAAACAAACAAACAAAAAACAAAAAACATTTTTTATGCAAAGAATTTAATATTTAAAAAAAAACTATAAGTAGTCATCAGGATTAGGACTTGATTAGACATCTTTTCATTTGTTCTTAGTATTGTTTTTATTTTTCTATTATGTTTAGAGAGAGAAAGCAATGCAATATTTTTATTGTATCAGACCTCTAAAGACTCTAATCAGTCCCTGGCTTCCCTAATTTTCTAGTAAATGTGTCAGCATTGTCATCCATTTAGTTTCAAAGCCAGAAACCTAGATATCAACCTTGATAACCTCCCTCATTTCCCACAATCAATCCAGAAGCAAGTTCTCATGTAAGGCTCCCAAAAATATCTCAACCCATGCACTGTTCTTCACCGCTGCCATTGTCAGTTCACTTCAATCTCTCACCTGGACTATTGCATAGACCCTCCTTACTGCATGTTGCACTCCTATTCATTCTCCACTCAACAGGCAGGGTGTCCTTTTAAAAATACAAAGTGTGGACAGCTGATTCTCACAGCCAGTCGGCCTGGTGGTCAAATCCCTCTACATTTAGTTTCAAAGCCAGAAACCTAGATATCAACCTTGATAACCTCCCTCATTTCCCACAATCAATCCAGAAGCAAGTTCTCATGTAAGGCTCCCAAAAATATCTCAACCCATGCACTGTTCTTCACCGCTGCCATTGTCAGTTCACTTCAATCTCTCACCTGGACTATTGCATAGACCCTCCTTACTGCATGTTGCACTCCTATTCATTCTCCACTCAACAGGCAGGGTGTCCTTTTAAAAATACAAAGTGTGTCTCCCATTACTAAACACCTCCTGATGGTTTCACATTGCTCTTCAAATGTAATTTTGACTCCATGGCATGGATTTCTAGGCCCTGCCTGCTCTGGTCAGTATACTTTTCTTTGCCACAACCTGGACACTTGATCACATGCTAGTCCTGGTTTGATACTTATCATCATTTGGACTCAGCTTTCTTCAATGACATCTCAGGGAAACCATCTAATTAGAAACTGCTCTCTAGTTTTCAATCATATCATCTTGTTTATTTTCACAAATTGTAATTTTTCATTTGTCTGTTTGCTTCTTTTGACTCTCTTCGATTCAACTATAACCTGAGTGAGGGCAGAGGCCTGACATGTTTTTCTTTTACCCTGTATTCTCCTATGCCTGACACATAGTAGGGGCTCAACAAATTAATGGTGAATTGTGGCTTCTACCCCCAAATAAAATTGGGCTATATCTAATCCCATGACAACATATTCATGCTGCTTCTACTCCCTCCCCCACTAAAGGAAACAATTCTTAAATTCTGGACACTAGGCTGAGCCATGACTTATTTGCTTTTTATCACAGGAGCTAATAGATAATCAAGCCTGTAGATGGTTTTTCGTGACTGACAATGGAATGGATAAATGAATCATTTGCTCTGATCTTCTGTTTCCTCATCAATAAAATGAGGACAATATTATTTAAGTTCCTTCCTACTATAAATTTCAAGACCCCTGAAAGTCTCATCAGACAAATATTTTCATTAAATTTACTGGGGAGACTGGTTAATAAAATTACGAGGGTTTCCAGTGTACAATTCTATAATATACTATCTGTGTATTGCATGGTGTGCCTACCACCCAAAGTCAATCTTTTTCTATCACCATATATTTGACCCCCTCTACTGCGCCCCACTCCCCTTTCCTGTGGTAACCATACTGTTGTCTGTGTCTACAAGTTTTTGTTTGTTTGTTCATTTGTTGCTTTCAGTTTTATATTCCACAAAATTATATGGTTCTTGACTTTTTCTGTCTGACTTGTTTTGCCTTGTATGACATGTCACAAAGGGTGGTATTTCATCTCATGGCTTCATCAAACAAATACTTAAATGAGAGACAGGAGGTTTAGCCACACACACACATCTGGACTCTGCTTCTGGGAGTTTTCTGGCAAGTTTAGCCCATAAAGTGCTGTAGAGGAATTATCAGGAATTCATCATAACAATGTCAACTTCTTGTAACTATCCTGTTTGAAAACTAATATTTTATTGCTTATTTTTATATGAAAATATAAAGATTATATGAAATTCATTAGAACTCTATAATCTATAAGCACTGATGAGATTAAAGAGGTGCTGCTAGTTTGCAATATTATCCACATGAATTCTTAGTAAAGTGTCTACTGCAAAGCAAGTTTTCAATAAATGGTAATATGCATAATTTTTCTATATTATTGATATATACAATAAATTCAGCTGTTCTAAGACACGGGAGATATATTCAACATGGAAATAGGAAAAGCTGGTGTTTTAAATATTCTATCCCAATTCTGTCTAAAGAAGAAACATCACAGACAACTTTGAAAATAATTTTGAAGCACAGATTTGGCTGTCAGCTAGGCATGTTTTCTGTTTTTCTAACTCTGAATATGGCATATTAAGGAAGGTGGGCAAGTTGTCAACATTCAGTAAGACATTTAACAGTTTTTTATTCATTCCAACCCAGGTTTCTCAGTATTAATGTTCTAATATCCATGGAATATTTTATTAGGCTTTAGAAAATCTATTTGATATGTTAAAATTCAATGACATACTAAATGCATGGCATTTAGACTGTTCATTTCACCCTCTTTTTAAATGGTGAATATTTACTCTAAATGACCTATCACATTGAATAAAGATTACTGTCTAAGACATTTTTTAAAGCTTCTCACCAGTGCCTACTGAACTAGTGATCAAATAGTAAACCATAAAACTATCCATTAGAAGCTGGGAAACATACCACCTAAGATGGAATAAACTTGGTCATCATTTTGACAAGGGCAAAACTGAAGTAAAGGACCTTGCTTAATCCACTGAACAAATGTGAGGAAGTGTGATAAAGACCCGGCCCTTCAACACTATAATCCACCAGATACTGGCGTCTGGGGTTGAGGAAATGGAGCCACAAGAAGCAATCTCACTCCATAGGGGTGGGAGGGTCTGTATTCTGCTGAGCTTTGAACAAGCTGGCACCCAGTTGCTACTTGGGCACAGGCACACAATCGAAAATCTGCTCTTAGGCACAGATGCGTTGGCATGAAATCTGTCCTTCAGCCCAGAACCTGGGAATTTTGGCTATATTTACTTAATATGCCATTCCAACAAAGTGATTGAAACTGCAGGGGTGGGCAAATTTGATAAGATGCAGAAGCCACAGCAGGAAGAATTCAGACATTGCTGGCAATAGACTCAGAGTTTTAAGAAGAAAAGAATACTTTGTGTAGATAAATTCTGGAAGAATGTACGCCAAAATGTTCATAATGGTTATCTCTTAGAGAATAAATTATTAAAGTTTTCTCTTTGAAATTGTATATTTCTATAATTTTGAATTTTTTAAAAGCACGTATTATATTATAAGAAAAAATACAAATAATTGGAAAGCAAGGAAAATGCCATAATCATTTCACCAGCAATCAATCCTCAGATCTTTACTTTTTATTTTTTTTATTTATTTTTTAAAAATATATTTTATTGATTTTTTACAGAGAGGAAGGGAGAGGGATAGAGAGTTAGAAACATCGATGAGAGAGAAACATCGATCAGCTGCCTCCTGCACAACCCCTACTGGGGATGTGCCCTCAACCAAGGTACATGCCCTTGACTGGAATCAAACCCGGGACTCTTCAGTCCACAGGCTGACGTTCTATCCACTGAGCCAAACCAGTCAGGGCAGATCTTTACTTTTTAAATCATTGGAAGGGAAATTTGCATTTTATCACTTGTATCTTTCAAGGAATTATCATATCCTTCACAAATATTCAAAGATTCCTTTTTTCCTTTATGGGGTAAGCACCCCACAAAGTAGATTTGCCTGGGATTTAACATGAGGCTGAATTGTGTGTATAAAATACTGTTAGTTCATCTTCAATAAAACAATATTCTCTTTTTTATAGTTTTTTAAAAATATATTTTTATTGATTTCGGAGATGAAAGAAGAGGAAGAGAAACATCAATGATGAGAGGGAATCAGTGATTGGCTGCCTCCTGCACACCCCCTCCTGGAGACCGAGCCCGCAACCCGGGCATGCGCCCTTGGCCGGAATCAAACCCAGGACCTTCAGTCCACAGGCCGATGCTCTATCCACTGAGCCAAACCAGCTAGGGCAGAATATTCTTAAACCAACAGTGCTAGGGGGAAAAATGATTTCATTAACAGAAATGTTTAGCCAAGTTACTGGATGGCGCTTTTCACCTGTCATGGCAATTAAAATGTCTCTAATAAAATGCCATTGAGATAAATTATAGTCCTTAATTCAGAGTTCATCAGAGAAGATCTAATTTATAGCATTGACTATAACTTATTTAAAAGTCTCTATTTGAAAGCTAATTTTGTGATAAATTTTAATCATGTGCATAGGACTAGCTTCAAAGCTATATTAATTATATATTTAAACTCTACATACAAGCTCATACATTACAGTACAAGCAGAACATGTATAATATAGTCTGAACCAAATTAAAATACACCAATTTGCACAGCAGTTATTTGCTTTTGATATACTGTAGTTATTTCAGTCCATGCTTTATAAACATTAAATTACTGCTGTGCTTTCTTAACCATTTTGCTCCCTTACAAGAATGGCAGGCTCTGGTTAACTTTGTGACAAGTTTCTACTTCTTCAGATTACAAAGTAGACATCCAGAATGCCTTTTCCCATCCAAGATAAATACTTTAATAAAAGGGGTGAAGGTGTCTATCAAGTTTCACCTCCTTATCCCAAAGTCTACTCCATCATTATAATCCTGGTCTCACCCTCCTATTTCACTCTAGGTTTTCATCCCTAGCACAACAACTACAATCTAAGTCAACAGCATCCCAGTAAGTACAAACATACATTCTCTGTTTCAGAAACAGTCTAGACCAGTGGTCGGCAAACCGCGGCTCGCGAGCCACATGCAGCTCTTTGGCTCCTTGAGTGTGGCTCTTCCACAAAATACCACATGCGGGCGCGCACATACAGTGCGATTGAAACTTCATGGCCCATGCGCAGAAGTCTGTTTTCGGCCTAGGAGAGTCTATTTTGAAGAAGTGGCATTAGAAGAAGTGGGGGGTGTCGGCTGGTTGGGTGACAGGAGACGCGGTGCAGGCAGGCTGTGGGATATGCAGCGCGGGGGAGGTCCATTTTGAGGTAGTACGTTTGCTGAGGTTGACCCCTTCCAACTCTCCCATCCACGCTCGTCTAACTGAAACAAGTATACAAGACGAGTGTGGACTAGACCCGTGGTCGGCAAACTGCGGCTCGTGAGCCACATGCGGCTCTTTGGCCCCCTTAGTGTGGCTCTTCCTAAGCCTTAGGAGTACCCTAATTAAGTTAATAACAATGTACCTACCTATATAGTTTAAGTTTAAAAAATTTGGCTCTCAAAAGAAATTTCAATCGTTGTACTGTTGATATTTGGCTCTGTTGACTAATGAGTTTGCCGACCACTGGTCTAGACCAGCAGCCAGTCAGCAAACACACCAATCTTTGACAAGACGTTCCATCTTCCATTGAGAAAGTCTTGGTACAAAGGTCAACTGAATTGAATAGCATGCCTAGTAGTTGAGTATTACATCACACAGTAAAAAATTCAAATGAAAATTCATAGGTTAAATTTAGCCTACTCACCCTGGCCAGTGTGGCTCAATTGGTTGAGCATCGTCCCAGTCACAGGTTTGATTCCCTGTCATGGCACATGCCCTGGTTCTGGGCTTGATTCCCAATAAGGGATGGAAAGAAGGTAGCCAATTGATGTTTTTCTCTCTCACATCAATGTTTCACTACTTTTCTCTCTCTCCTTTCTTCTCTAAAAAATCTGTAAAAACATATTTTTTAAAATTTAGCCTACTTCACCTCTCCCTTTCTTTAATTTCCCAATTTCATTCCCTAGAGATAACTTCATCAGTTTACATATATTCAATGCACATAAAAGCATATGTGTGTAAAACAAAACAAAAAAAATCACATACTCTATACATGATATTCTTCACTTTATATTTTACTCTCTTACCATTATACACCTACTTTTCCCACTCCTGTATAATGGAAATTGTTCAAAATTAATCCATACAGAACTTCATTCATTATAAAGGCTGTATAGTATCCCATATCATATATATACATAAATATGTACTCTGTCCCCTATATAGTTATGTTGTTTCTGATCTTTCTGCTATTTCAAACAATGCTATGATGAATATCCCTATATGTTTGTCATTTAAGACATGGTAATAATATCTGTGGGTAAATTCTTACAGTAGAATTGCAAAATTAAAGATGTACATTTTTAATTGTGATAAGGTATTGCTAAATAGCCTTTTACAGAGTTTATACCAACTTATATTTCTAAGAGCAGTTGAGTTCATATTTTCTCATACTCCTGGTTTGTCATTTGTTTATGATATTTTAATGCCATGAAAATTTTTTATTTTAATTTAATATGATCAAATTAATCTATATTTTCATTTATGATTTCTTAGTATGGGATTAACCTAAGAAATGTGTTCTCAAGTTTAAAGTTATTTACACACACACACACACACACATACCTGTGTGCATACATATTTAATATATTTTTAGTATACTTGTATTTTAATTGTTCTATAGAAATCCTTAAAACATCTGCAACTTTGGTATAAGTAATGAAGTAAGGCTCCAAAATAATTTTTTTATTTTCCAGATGACTATCTAGTTGTCCCAACACATTTATTAAATAATTCATCACTTACCACTGATTTCCTATGCCATTCTTGCTATACACTAATATTCAGGATATGCTATTTGGGTCTACTTATAGATTTTCTTGCCTATTTTCTTGCATATCTATTCATGAATTATTATTACATTAGGGTAATTACTACAACTCTATATATTAAGGATATCTAATTATTTGCAAATTATTACTGTTTTTATTCCCAGAATGTTCTTGAATATTTTTTTATTTTCCATGTGAATCAATCTTTCTGGTTCAAAAAAACCCACACAAACACAACAACACACAAATGAACAAATTAATAATATTTTAATTGTATTTGTTATTATAGAATTAAGTTTATTTCTTAGTTTAGAAAGAGCTGACATCTACATAGTATTTCATTTTCCTATATAAGAAAATGTATGTTTTTTTTGTATAGATTTGAATATTTCTTTTTTTTTTTTTTTTTTTTTATTTTTAATTAAATCTTTATTGTTCAGATTATTACATTTGTTCCTCTTTTTTCCCCCCATAACTCCCCTCCTCTCAGTTCTCGCCCCACCCTCCGCCCTCACTCCCCACCCACTGTCCTCATCCATAGGTGCACGATTTTTGTCCAGTCTCTTCCCGCATCTCCCACTCCCCTTTCCCCCCCAAGAATAGTCAGTCCATTCCCTTTCTATGTCCCTGATTCATTATAATCACCAGTTCATTCTGTACATCAGATTATTTATTCACTTGATTCTTAGATTCACTTGTTGATAGATGCATGTTTGTTGTTCACAATTTGTATCTTTACCTTTTTCTTCTTCCTCCTCTTAAAGGATACCTTTCAGCATTTCATATAATACTGGTTTAGTGGTGATGAACTCCTTTAGCTTTTCCTTATCTGTGAAGCTCTTTATCTGACCTTCAATTCTGAATGATAGCTTTGCTGGATAAAGTAATCTTGGTTGTAGGTTCTTGCTATTCATCACTTTGAATATTTCTTGCCACTCCCTTCTGGCCTGCAAAGTTTCTGTTGAGAAATCAGCTGACAGTCGTATGGGTATTCCCTTGTAGGTAATTGAGTCTCTTTCTCTTGCTGCTTTTAAGATTCTCTCTTTGTCTTTTGCTCTTGGCATTTTAATTATGATGTGTCTTGGTGTGGTCCTCTTTGGATTCCTTTTGTTTGGGGTTCTCTGCGCTTCCTGGACTTGTAAGTCTATTTCTTTCACCAGGTAGGGGAAGTTTTCTGTCATTATTTCTTCAAATAGGTTTTCAATATCTTGCTCTCTCTCATCTTCTGGCACCCCTATAATTCGGATGTTGGTACGCTTGAAGCTGTCCCAGAGGCTCCTTACACTATCTTCGTATTTTCGGATTCTTTTTTCATTTTGCTTTTCCGGTTGGGTGTTTTTTGCTTCTTCGCATTTCAAATCTTTGACTTGATTCTTGCGCTCCTCTGGTCTGCTATTGGGTGTCTGTATAATATTCTTTATTTCAGTCCGTGTATGCTTAATTTCTAGTTGGTTCTTTATCATAGCATCGAGGGTCTCATTAGTTTTCGTGACTCTCTCCTCAAGTTTATTGACAGCTTCTAGCACATTTTTGCAAGCCCTCAAAATTGCGATTTTTAGCTCTATATCCTCCATTTCTGTCATGTTTTTTTGTCTCCGCATTTTTTATGCTTTCTTGGTGCACCCCCTAGTGGTCTTTGTGCGCAGTCTTGTTCTAGTTGAGCCTTGATTGTTGTAGTTAATACTAGAGGGATTTGACCACCAGGCCGACTGGCTGTGTGAATCAGCTGTGTCTGCCGCGGAAAACTTCTGTCCTCTGGGGAGGTGCTAATCTAGCCTTTGCCTGAGGCGATCTGGCAAATGGCTCTGCGCAGGGCTTGGGCGGGGCGGGATCAACAGGGCAGGCGGGCGGAGGGAGCAGTTATTCGGAGAGAAAGCTGCCTTCCCGCTTCTCCTGTTTGAGTCTGGTTCCCTAGAGACTCGCCCGGATCTGGAGCTCAGAGTCTGAAACTCCCTCCCCATTGAAAACAACAACCACGCCCTCTGCCGCTGGCCCGCTCCACATGCACTCTGAACCTTAGTATTTCACTTCAGCACTGCGCCTCCTCTGAGTCTCGTATAGTTTCCTCTTTCCTCCTAGTTGTAGAACTTCCACTCGGCCAGCCTTCCTGTGGTTCTGGATGATGTCCGTTCCATCTTTTAGTTGTATTTTTGAAGTGGTTGTTCGAGGCAGCAAGCTCCGGCGTTAACCTATGCCGCCATCTTGGTTCCCTTCTTTTATTTTTATATTTTTTTGTTATGGTTAATGTTATATTTTCTTCCATTATAGCTTTCAATTGGTTATTGTCTATACTTATGATTGCTGCTGATTGCTATTTATGATTGTACTCAGCCATTTGTAAATTCCTGTTTCTTATAATTTTTAGTTGATTCTTTTGTATATTCATGTAAGCAAGTATAACATTTGCAAATAATAACTATTTTATGTTCCTTTCCTACTATTTATGCTTCATTTTTTTCTCCTTGCTAATTGCATGGGCAAATATCTTCAGAACCATTTTTAGAAAGTAGTAGTAACAGTGGATACTCTGGCTTTATTCCTGACACTAATATGGATTTTCACAGTGTGTTTTTATTGAAAATGGTGCTGGCTTTTAGGTAGTAACTATTAGCTTAAAACGTGACCACACAGATCCTACTTTATTGAGTTTTTTGAAGAAAAAAACACACACTACTATCTGTATCCATGGGTTATACATATAGGTATATAAGAAAAAAACTTGTTTATTTTTCAGATGTTAGACAAGGTGGTATTTACTTAAGGAAGGAAAGAAGGAGGGGGAAAGGGAGGGAGAGGAAGAGAGGGAGGAAGAAAGAAAAGTGTGGGTAATGAAATTATCTACACTAATAAAAGGGAAACATGCAAATTAACCATTACTCCATCACTCCGCCATGCCGCTACACCTACCAGCCAATCAGAGCAACTATGCAAATTAACCCAACAAAGATGGCGGCTAATTTGCATACGCAGGTGCGGAGCAAAGAGTAAAGATGACTGAAGATGGCGGTGGCCATGGAACTGGAGCAAGCAGGAGGCTTGGGTTGCTCCTGGCGACGGAGGAAGCCAAACTTCCCGCCAGCCCTAGACTCCTCCTGGGCTCTGCTCAAGGAGCTGGAAAAAAAAAGGAGGGGCTGGGAGCAGCCATAGCAGAGAAGCCAAGCCTCACTGATGCGGCCAGACCAAAGGCCTGGGTCCCAGGTGCCGGAGGAAAACTGGTGCTGGCAGCCAGGGGAAGGAAGGCCTATCGCGTGAATCTTCCTGCAAGGGGCCACTAGTATGTATATAATTCCTAATTTTCAGTGTGGCTTTATTTTCTGATTTCAAATACTGTGACTTCCACAAAAGTTAGTTTCACAAAAGTAACTTAATAATTCTCAAGCCAAATGGAAATGACTTTTGATTATCCACATTCTTGTTCATCTCTGAGAGCAACAATGATCAGAAGGTACATAATGAAAGTAGGCTCAGTTCAGCTCTCCAGCTTAGGAAGCAAGACCGAGGAAAATACAGCACATCAATTAAGGTTCATTGGTAAGTCAGCAATAAAGCTAGGAGCTAGGAACAAAATGTTCTCGTTCTAACTTCAGTGTTATGGTCACTAATTTATACTATTCTGCTTCTAATGAGCACTGATTAGTTTAAAATATAGAAGTTCTGTTCTTTCATAATGCTAAGCACACTGCTGGCTACATTATATTCATGGTATCCCTGGCGGTAGACTGAAAAAATCTGTTTAGGTCATCTTGTCCACTTCCTGGGGATATGACTATGTCTATTCAGCTGCAATGGCTCAGCTGATGAAAACTTCATTGTGGGTTGAGAAGTAATTGCAGAACTCAGCCTGCAGTAGGAATCAGGCAGAATGAGATGATGAAATGGGTTTATTAAAAAACAAAGAAAAAACAAAAGCAGAAGCAGATTGAAAAAATACCAGAAGGGTAGATCACTTGCAAGGTCACAACACTGTGAGTGACTGTTAGAGGTCATATTTCATCTGTGGACAAGGCTATAGGGTTTATTCTAACAGAATATATACAACAGAGCTGAGTTCCTGGCATTCCAGAAGTCAGTTCTCGTTTGTTCTATTCTCATAATTAAATTTGAAATCAGGATGAAAATAGAAAGGCGTAGTAGAAAATGAATTTTATCTAACCCATAGGAAATTTAGCTCCCTGATGTTTGTGCAGCTTTCCATAACCTCATCTTGATACCTGCCTTCTGCTTTTGTAACCTGGTAGGCCATTAGAAAAGAAACATTTATTGGTCTCCCTAACAATCTGAAGGAACCACTCAGGCTTCACTTCTCAGCTTCACCTCATCACAGTCCTCATTTTGA
This sequence comes from Myotis brandtii, assembly GCF_000412655.1. Taxonomy (NCBI): domain Eukaryota; kingdom Metazoa; phylum Chordata; class Mammalia; order Chiroptera; family Vespertilionidae; genus Myotis; species Myotis brandtii. Next base: position 1,447,070 of record NW_005353584.1, on the reverse strand, counting down.
CTTTATTACTACTCCCCCTTTCCCACTGTATCCCAACTGTGTTGGCCTCCTCACTGTTTCTTAAACATGTCAGAGACTCTCCCACCCAGGTATTTGTCATTCCCTCTGCCTAGATTGCTCTTCCTCCCTCCTTCCCTCCCCAAAGTAAATTTGTCCCTCTTTCTTTCCAAACAAGCTTTCTAGATCTCACCTTGTCTAGAGGCTGGAGAATAAAAAAGTTTATTTTTAAGAAGAGAAGTTGAATCCTCCTGGATTTTAAACACTCATATTTATGATATCCATTTCTTCAGTTCACTTCTTTCAAAATTTTACTCTTTTTCTCAGTGAGACATTTCTGAGCCACCCTATGTAACATTTTAATCTCCTTTTATAATACCTACTAGAGGCCCAGTGCACAAAAATTTGTGCACTGGTGGGGGGGTGGGTTGTCCCTCAGCCTCACTTGTGCCCTCTCACAGTCTGGGACCCCTCAGGAGATAACGATGTGCTGGCTTAGGCCCACTCCCGGGTGGCAGAGGGCAGGCCCAATCCCTAGGTGCAGACCCTGGTCAGGCTCAGAGCAGGGTCAATTGGGGGGTTGGGGCCCCGCCCCCGGTCACACTCAACGCAGGGTAGTTGGGGAGGTTGCCGCACCACCCCCTGTCACGCACAGAGCAGGGCCAATCCGGGGGTTGGGGCGCTGCCCCCTATCACACACAGAGCAGGGCCCATCAGGGGGGTTGGGGATCCGTACCCTGTCACACACAGAGCAGGGCTGATCAGGGGGTTGGTGAGCTCCCCCCTATCAGGCACAGAGCACGGCCGATCAGGGGGTTGGGACGCCTTCCCCTGTCATGAACAGAGCAGGGCGGATAAGGAGGTTGTGGCCCCACCCCCTGTCACACACAGAGCTGCAGGGTGATCAGGGGGTTTGGGCTCTGCCCCCTGTCACACTGCTCCAGGGACCAGGAGGCCTCGCGGCTCCGCTGATCCCAGTGCTGAGAGGCCTCGTGGCTCTCCTGATCCCATTGCCTGGAGGCCTTGTGGCTCCGCTTGACGCAGGGGCAAGGAGGCCTAGCTGCTCCGCGGATCCCAGTGCCAGGAGGCCTCACTGCTCCGCTGATCCCGGGGTGTGAGGCCTCGCGGCTCTGCTGATCCTGGTGCCTGGAGGCCTTGTGGCTCCACTGATCCTGGGTTCGGGAGGCCTCGCGGCTCCGCTGATTCCGGTGCTGGGAGGCATATTACCCTTTTACTATATAGGATAGAAGCCTGGTGCACTGGTGGGGGCCCGCTGGTTTGCCCTGAAGGGTGTCCTGGATCAGGGTAGGGGTCCCACTTGGATGCCTGGCCAGCCTGGATGAGGGGATGATGGCTGTTT
>NW_005353584.1:1440514-1445139 GCF_000412655.1 Myotis brandtii | reverse complement strand
GCTTCCTCCGTCACTGAAGCAAGCAAGCCTCATGTTCGCTTCAAGCTGCCTGGCTGCCGGCCGCCATCTTGGTTGGCAGTTAATTTGCATATCGCCCTGATTAGCCAATGGGAAGGGTAGCGGAGGTACGGCTAATTACCATGTTTCTCTTTTATTGGATAGGATAATCCCTGTTCCCTGTGTTAATATTTTTCCTTAGCACTTATCACTATCAAATACAAAATACATAATTTATTTATTTGCATTATTATCCACTTCCTCTCTTCCCACTAGAACAGTGGTTCTCAACCTTCTGGCCCTTTAAATACAGTTCCTCATGTTGTGACCCAACCATAAATTTATTTTTGTTGCTACTTTATAACTGTAATGTTGCTACTGTTATGAATCATAATGTAAATATCTGATTTGCAGGATGGTCTTAGGCGACCCCTGTAAAGGGGTCGTTCAACCACCAAAGGGGTCGCGACCCACATTTTGAGAACCACTGCACTAGAATATAAACTTCAAAACATAGAAATTTTTATCTTCTTATTTTCATTGCACTTCCCATGACCTAGAAGAGTGGTTCTAGGTTCACATGAAAGGCATTTAATACATATATATAGAATGAACTAATTGAATGAATGAGTGAGTGAGTGGAGTTAGCTTTTGAGACTGGGTCTTTATTACAACTCCCATAGCTGGAAGGACCTTCTAACATCAACTCAATGAATTTCCACACTTCACCCTCACCACTCACATGCTAGAATTAATGAGATCAGAAAAACTTTTGCATAGAAATTCAATTGGAAATATCAAGGGGAAAAAATACATCTAAATAAACAAGAGCTGATCAAGAATACTAGAGTCTGGCTTTAGGAGCATGAATTTGACAGAGATTGTAACTCCCAAAATTTGGTCAAAAGAAAGAATAGAAGATTTCAAGATGGCTGTGGAGTGGGTGGAAGCTATACTCACCTCCATCCCAGTGCCAAACCGGATTTACAGGTAAATTAAAGAGCAATCAACCTGAATGACCAACTGAAAAACAGCTGAACAGGAGTATTAGAACCAAGGATTTACGGAAGAAGCCACATAGAGACTGGTAAGAAGGGCAGAGTCATGGAGAGGGTTGGCCCCACACCCCCATGTGGTAGTTACGAAGCCAGAGGGATATCTTGGCTGCAAAAGTCCTCTCTGAAGGGTGTGGGGTCTCAGTATCATGTTGGGATCACCAGTGAAGAGCACCATGGTTGGGAAGAGGAGCCTACATAGCATCTGGCAGTAAAAATCAGCCATATGTTAACAGATACATCTCCTAGGGCAAAGGAAACTAAGGAGACAATAAACAAATGGGATTACATCAAACTAAAGAGTTTTGCACAGCAAAGGAAACCATCAACAAAATGAAAAGAGAACCAATTGAATGGAAGATACATCTGATAAGGGGTTCATTTCCAAAATTTATAAAGAACTTATACCACTCAACACTAAGAAAACAAATAATCTAATTAAAAAGTGAGCAAAGGACTTTAATGGAGACTTCTTCAAAGAGGGCATAAGGATTTCCAATAGACATATGAAAAGATGCTCAACATCACTAATCATCAGAGAAATGCAAATTAAAACTACAATAAGGTAATCATCTCACACTTGTCAGAATGGCTACCATCAATAAGTCAACAAATAACTTATGCTGGTGAGGATGTGGAGAAAAGGGAACCCTAGTACACTGCTGATGGGAATGAAGACTGGTGCAACCACTGTGGAAAACAGTATGGCCTTTCCTCAAAAAATTCAAAATGGAACTGCCTTATTATCCAGCAATCACAAAGAATCCCAAAACACCAATTAGAAAGAATATATGCACCCCTGGGTTCATAGCAGCATTATTTATAATAACTATGATCTAGAAACAGCCCAAGTGCCTATCATCAGATGAGTGGATAAAAATGCTGTGGTACAACCCTCACCAGTGTGGCTCAATTGGTTGGACATTGTCCTGTGCACCAAAAGGTTGCTGTTCAATTCCGGATCAGGACACATGCCTAGGTTGGGGATGACTGCTCTCCAATCGATCTTTCTCTCTCTCTCCTTCTCTTTTTCTCTCTCTAAAAATCAGTAAGCCCTAGCTGTTTTTGGCTCAGTGGATAGAGCGTTGGCCTGCAGACTGAAGGGTACCAGGTTCAATTCCTGCCAAAGGCACATGCCTGGGTTTTGAGCTCAATCCCCAATTGGGGGTGGGCTCAATCCCCAATTGGGGGTGTGCAGGAGGCAACCAATCAATGATTCTCTCTCATCCTTGATGTTCCTATCTCTCCTCTCCATCTCCCTTCCTCTCTGAAATAAATAAAAATATATTTTAAAAAATAAAATAAATAAAAATAAAAATCAATAAAAAAAAATCTTTAAAAAATGTTATGGTACATTTACACAATGGAATACTACTCGGTCATAGAAAGGAAGGACATCTTACCTTTTGTGATAGCATGGATAGAACTGGAGAATATTGTGCCAAGTGAAATAAGCCAGTGAGAGAAAGACAAATATCACATGATCTTACTTATAAGTAGAATCTACTGAACATAATAAACTGATGAACAAAATAGGTCCAGAAACATGCAAGCATGGAACAGATTGACATATCTCAAAGGGGAGGCAGGGGGAGGCAGGAAGAGATTAACCAAAGAACATGTATACATATATGCATAACCAATGGACACAGATAATAGTGTGGTGAAGGCCTGGGGTAGGGTAGGAACTGAGAGGAAGAGGGTAAAGGCAGGGAAAGATGAGGGGTATCTGTAATACTGTCAACAATAAAATACAGAATAATAAAAATGATGTAGCCAAAGCTGGTTTGGCTAAGTGGATAGAGCATCGGCCTGTGGACTGAAGAGTCCTGGGTTTGATTCTGGTCAAGGGCACGTACCTTGGTTGTAGGCTCCTCTTTGGCCAGGGCCCTGGTCAAGGCTCGTACAGGAGGCAACCAATTGATGTGTTTTTCTCATATCAATATTTCTCTCTGTCTTTCCCTCTCTCTAAAAATCAATGGAAAAATATCCTCGGGTGAGGATAGAAAAAAAAAAAAGAAAGAAAGAAAGAAAGAAAGAAAGAAAGAAAGAAAGAAAGAAAGAAAGAAAGAAAGAAAGAAAGAAAGAAAGAAAGAAAGAAACCAGTCAGAGAAAGACAAGTTCCATTTGATTTCACTTATATATGGAATCTAATGAACAAAATAAACAAACAAAATAGAAACAGACTTATAGATACAGAGAACGGACTAAGAGCTGTCAGAGGGGAGGAGCATTAGGGGGCTGAGGGAAACAGTGAAGGGATTAAGCAAAAGAACAATTAAGGGAGAGAGAGAGAGAAAGAGAGAGAGAGAGAACAGACACACGTAACAGTATGGTGATTGCCTGCCAGAGAGAAAGCTGGGTGGTGGGAGGTGGAAGATGGCAAAGGGGAAAAGAGGGTAGTGGAAAGAGAGTTGACTTTGGGTGGTGAGCGTAAAATGCAGTATGCAGGTGATGAGTTATAGAATTGTACACTTGAAACTGTGCTGTTTTATTAACCAATGTCACCCCAATAAATTCAATAGAAAAGAGTAATCTACAAAATCTGAATTTTTATAACTAGAGACCCCATGTTAGATTTTGTTTCAGACCCTTTCTAATAATGAACAGAATGGTGTGAGGATAATCTATTTATCTCCCTGACATCTATTTGTTTAATGTATTTTACACCCAGTCATAAAGAGTGAGGTAAATTATGTTTTTTCTTAGGAGTTTCAACTTCTGAAAAATTGAAAAAATTTATCTGTTAGTCTGGTTGTCCTACAATTGTACGAAATTATTTTTTACTAAAAAACAAACACACACACACACACACACACACAAAATGGTAACAAACAATTTTAATCAAAGGAAAGGATCAACTAAAAGTTGGTTGGATAGTCTTCAGGTGTCTTGTGTGAGAGCTTGCATCCTGGTACATTGAGATGAATCAATAGCTTCTGTCCTTTTCCTTTGAGACATTGCCTAACGCAGCACCATGGGAATTTGACTATTTTGTGAAATGGTGAACTAATTTCCTTATAAAAGAGGCAGGGGCATCTGAAGTTACCTATTCCAACCTACTCCTTTTACAGGTGAGCCCCATGGAAGTTAAGTGACTTGCCTAATATCACAAGACAGATAGTTAATAGCAGAGCTTACCTAAGGCCTGCCTCTCCTATTACATCTCTGTTTTTAATAATGCTATGACCATTCTCCAAGACGGAATCATGAACTCCATCCTCTGCATCCATTGGGAGGTCAAGTCTATTAATTCTACTTCATAACTGTCTTCTGAACTGGCCACATTTTTTCTTTTTAAAATATATTTTACTAGAGGCCTGGTGCACAAAAATTTCTGCACTCGGGGGGGTCCCTCAGCCCGGCCTGTGCCCTCTTGCAGTCTGGGACCCCTCGGGGGATGACAACCTTCTGGCTTAGGCCCGCTCCCCGGAGAATAGGGCCTAAGCTGGTAGTCAGACATCCCTCTGGCAGCCCGGGAGCACTCGGGGGATGTCCACTTGCCAGCGGGGAGCAGGTCTAAGCTGCAGTTGGACATCCTTAGCACTGCTGAGGAGGCGGGAGAGGCTCCCA
>NW_005353584.1:1428665-1440114 GCF_000412655.1 Myotis brandtii | reverse complement strand
GTGTGGCCAGCCTGGGTGAGGGGCTGATGGCTGTTTGCAGGCAGGCCACAGCCCCCTTCAGGGTGGGGGGTCCTGCTGGAGTGCCTGACCAGTCTGGGTGAGGGGCTGAGGGCCCTTTTCAGGCTGGCTAAGCCCCCCAGCAGGGACCTTCACCCCATGATGGTGTGGCCAGCCTGGGTGAGGGGCTGATGGCTGTTTGCAGGCTGGCCACAGCCCCCAGCCACCCAAGCTCTCAGTGGAGGCTGCTGGAAGCAGGTATCTGGGATTTATTTAGCTTCTATAATTGAAACTTTGTTGCCTTTTGAGGAGGCCACAGCCGGCCCGGGCAGGCCAGAAGCTTGGCTTCCTCCATCGCCGGGCAACCAAGCCTCCTGCTTGCTCCAGCTCTGTGGCTGCCGGCCGCCATCTTGGTTGGGTTAATTTGCATATAGTCGCTCTGTTTGGCTGGTGGGTGTGGCTTGGGGGCATAGTGAAGGTACGGTCAATTAGCATCTTTGTCTTTTATTAGTGTAATTTGTTTTTTTACAGAGCGGAAGGGAGAGGGATAGTTAGAAACATCAATGAGAGAGAAACATTGATCAGCTGCCTCCTGCACACCATCTGCTGGGGATTTGCCATCAACCAAGGTACATGCCCTTGACCGAAATCAAACCCGGACCCTTCAGTCCACAGGCCAACGCTCCATCCACTGAGCTAAACCAGTTAGGGCTGGCCACATCTTTTCTATTTTTATTGCTTCCACATTCTCCTAGCCCTTTGTCATCTCTTGCTGAATTCTAGCACAGTTTTCTAAATGATTTCCTTGCCACAGATTTCTCCCCTCTCTAATCCACCCTCCCATCATACAGTTTCCAAAGAAACAATTATGATCAAGTTCCTTTTGTAAGTGAAGATAGCCAAACCCCTAACTATGACTTCCCAAATCAAATCAATCTGCTTCTTTTTCTTTTTACCATACTTTTTATTCACCCTTCAGTAACTGTTATGAACATTATGTCATTTTCCAAATATACCTTGCCCTTTTAAGTCTCTATGTCATTAGGATTAAGTTTGGATTTATAGGAAAGGAGAAAAATGTTTTGAGTGGCTCTCACCAGATATAAATTTAATCTCTCTCACATAAAAGAAGTAGAAAGATGGGCAGTCCTGGGAGGGTGTGGCAGCTCTACAGCTAACTCAGCCCCAGACTCCTGTCTTTCCATTGACCATCATCAAAGCATGGCTTCCATACTTTTAAACTTCACCTCTTAACCCAAGGTGGCTTCTAGCGTCCTAACCATCACATTTGAGTTCCAGGTTGACATCTAGAGGAAAAAGGAAAATATTCATTCCTTGTTCTTTAAGGCAACTCCTTGGAAGTCTCACACCATCTACTCACATCTCGTTGTGTAGAACTTGGTCACTTCGCCGTGCAGAGCTGCTTGTGAAGTTGCATAATAGATTTGGGGCTGGGTATATTATGAACCCCCCATAAATATAAAGTTTCTGATAGAAAGGGAAATTCTAACTCACAGCATTAAAAGCTAGATAAAATGCCCTTTCCCCTTCTACTTCCCCATGCAGAGGAGGTTTTTCCTCCCATTACCAAACATTGGGTATATATTTCATATATGTGATATCTCTCTCTCTCCACATACATTTTAAACTTCTGTTTCCTTTATCATAAGGGAGCCTTTATTTTTTTCCTTTTTATTGAATTTATTGGGGTGGCACTGGTTAACAAAATTCTACAGGTTTCAGATACAAAATTCTACAATACACCATCTGTACATTGTATTGTTTGTTCATCATCCCAAGTCATAGAAGCCTTTATAAGTAGAGATCTTGGCTCACTTAAATTTTCTCTTTGCACCTAGCACAGAGTAAGCCTCTGAGAAATGTTTGTTGAATAAAGACATGTATGCACACATAAATAAGCCATAGTTTTGAGGTCCTTGAGTAAATGACATTTTGTGACGATGATAAAGTGTGGGCCCTGTTTTCATGTTGCTGATGAAGACTTAAAGCTGGCTAAACCCCACAGTTAGCTAAACCCCTACAGAGGGTGGTGCTCCCTTCCCCCAGGTCAGGTCCCTGGAAAGGGACAGCATTAGCCTGGAGGGGGCACTTTTCCTATCTGCCCAGAGTCAGTGGGTGAGCTTGCACTGGAATGCCCATGGTGGTGTTTAAGAGGACCTGGAGGCCTTTAATGAGGCCTAGGCGTCCACCTGGCCCTTCTGTGGGCTACAGAGCTGCAGGAAAGCACAGGGAAGGGACAGCATTCTGCCCTCCAGAAGCAGGAGACTAAATACCACATCTCCCCTCTTTCTCTTTTTCTCTTGGCCTCACTTAAGCACCCTTTTATTTACATTTCAACTTCCAGAACACAGGTACTTCCACCCCTAAAGCGCTGGGGATTATAACCTCCCTTTGGGGAGCCAGGAATTTAAGTCAAAAGGGAAAGCACCTGAAGACATGTGGAGTAACTGGACCAAGGCTGCAATGGCTCCTGTGGAACTGACTCTTTACTCAGGGGCATGCAGGGCAGCTGGAGGACCTGGAACCAGGAGGGAAGTGTCAGGGAGGCTGGACACACACAGAGTACACGTTGTCCAGGTTGTCTTCTCCAGAGAAGAAGGGCTTTCTGCAGTCTTTGTATTTGTTTCTCTGGCACTCACAACACCACTGTGAGTCACAATTGTGTTTGTGGGGTTGTGGAGTCCTGGGGCTCTGGCCTCGGGAAAGCTGTCCCTCTAGTAAGGTTTCCATATATATCCTATGAGCTTGGGATTGTTTTGCCATCAATACCTGAAGCAGGTTGTCCTGGGTTCCGCCCTGGACACTGCACATTGTAAAATAAGAAGTTAGAGTTATTCACCAACACCTTTCTCTCCAGGTGGCGGACCTATTTCCATTTCTCCAGATGGCTCTCATGGGCCAGCCAAAGAAGGCACTGCTGGCCATTTGCTTCCCATGCCATTTCAAGCTGGCTAACCACTCGGCAAGGCTGGCACAACCAATACACCAGCTGTAGGTGTAGGCTGCCCCTGCGGGCCTCGTGCCTTGCCACACAAGGAATGATAGGGCAGGGACCATGTTGAAATCAGTGTTTACACTCATGAGGTGGGAAAGCTGCCTCCAAACCCACGCCAGCCAGCTTCCCTGATGGCAAACATGAAAAACATGCCTGCCCTAGGACTTCCTCTGACAGTAGGACCACCACTGACTTCATATGGGACTAAGGGGGAGGACTGTGGGCAGGGAAAAGGCAATGTTTGTGATCAAAAGACAGGACACATTCTGAATCCCATATAAGTAAAATGTTCAATCATAATTTCTAATTTACCCTCCCATTTTTGTTTTGTTGTCTATTCTTTCTAATTATCTGCTTATTTATTTACAATGACAAAATAAACATCTACTCATGCAGAAAGTCTGTGGAGTATAGCTGGAGATTTAAGAAAGCACATATAATTTCACAAACTATAGAGATAATACTATTTTTTTAAATAACCGTTATATTTTTATCCTCCTAGAAAACTTGGGTTAACAATCAATATACAATTTATTTTTTAAATTTTGGTTTTTGTGGGTTAACATTACAATATAAAAATTTTACATTCTCAAAATAAAATATTTTTTATAAAAATATTTTTGATTACTAATATTACGATGCATGGTAATACCTTAATTCACTTAACCATTCCCAAATTGCTGGAATTAAGATTTTTACAACTTTTTACTATTTTAAATATTTATATAACAAACATCTTTGTGCATAAAAGTTATTTCTGTATTTTAGATAATGTCCTTAAGATTATTTCCTTGAGATAGAATGATTGTGCCAATTTAAGGAAAATTTACTACATTGCCAAATTGCTTAAAAACATATACCAAGAGTGCTGGTTTCAGAGTTCCTTCAGCAATAGGTATATTCTTTCTTTTTGAAATGTCAGCTGATTTGGTACATATCCCCATCTCAAAACCATAAGGATTAGAGGATTGGTATGGGTGAAGGCACTAAACGCATTACCCTGCACCGGACCTTCACTTTGCCCAGTTCCCAGCAGTGGATCTAGGCGTGTAATGTGAGCACTGATTCAGAAGCAGGGATGCAATGCCAAACACTGTGCCCGAAAAGGCTTCTGCTGTTCTGAGTCCCAGATCAGTGCTTTTCTTTGAACAATGCTTTTTCATTGGCTCCCCTCCATTAGCTGACTCTGTGGCAGTTATTGATAACCCTGGGTCTTTAATGGCTTCTTCCCGAGGCCAGGTGGTCTCACCTACAGGGAAGAGCATGAGTGCTGTGCAAAGCAGTGAGACTGTTAGTGCCAAGTTGGGCACGGTGGTTGGCTCTCAGAATAGAGGTTCAGCAGGAGAAATGGAGTCCTGCTAGGAGGCCAGGCTGCTTCAGAGGCACTGGGGTGACAGGCCAGCACACCTGGCCTCTCTAGACTTCAGTCCATGGTTGAAGTGCCCAGTGGGTGGTGATGTATAATCGTGTTAACTTACTGTTATATCATCCATCACAGCCCCATCTTCTATCTTTGCTGAGCCTTTTAGGTCTCCCATTAATTAGTACAGCTTGCCCACCACTGCCCCTTGAAACTTGTGCCTTCTTTCTTCCTCTCTGATAAACTAAATCTTACCTATCTACCCAGACCACAACCAATCTCACTCCCTTAAGTAATGCATCCCAGTAATTCTGGACTGTATTTGTGTTTCCCTTTTCTATATCTCTGTAGTTTTAAAAAATTGTTATTGATGCCAAACATTTTGTCATTTGCTGAGACCTGACATCTTGTATTTTCTTCTAATTTGTTTATAAGGGCACGTCTTGTGGCCTCAAGAATATCACAGGATTTGTTTTTGTTTTTTAGAAGAGAGATCTGAGTCTTTGTTTTGTATTTCTAGTATCTATACCTCTGCATTGAACCCAACTGCAAATCTAACTGATCTACTTACATAGCAGCCTAGATCTTTTTTTTTAAACTGCACATCACTCCTTTATTATACTGATCTGAAAAAGATTTAATAGTTATGCTCAAAATGCTTACTGGGCCCAAGTAGCAGGGCAAAGCAACTGGAACATGATTCAGAACTCAGACACAGTGAAAGACACACCTGGACATGATCAAGAGACATTTCACTGCCATGAGACAATAAGGCGGGGGGCAGAGGGGGGGTTCTAAAACACAGCACGATAACTCCTACAAGTCAAGGAGCTCACCCCACCTTGGTGTGAAGAATGGCTTATTTTGTGGTGACCACATGTGGGAATAGTTCATCCCCCAAAAAACCCCAAAAGGGTTTTTTTTTTTTTTTTTTTTAAAAAAATTTTTTTTTTTTTTTTTTTTTGTAGAAGTAAATGCAACATGTAAACATTCAGGATTGATCTCAATCTTCTGGAGCCAGCTTTTCTGAGATCAAGGAGGAAATGTTTGTTTGAATCACCATGCATTCATCTTCCACTGGAATGACTAGAGCCCCCCAGTTAGTTCACCTGACTACAGAATAGCACAGGACTGCTGGGGGGACACAAACAGGCTTTCTTGCCTCTCCTCATTGGTCATGCCTTAACATGGCTCCTCCCTATCCCCCTGCTCTCAAGCTGGTCCTTAGTAATAAGCAAAACACTAACAAAAAAACAGAGTTTTTTAAGTTAAGAGTCTCCCCTGGCTTGGACTGAGGACATGCCTTAACATGGCTCCTCCCTATCCCCCTACTCTCAAGCAGGTCCTTAGTAATAAGCAAAACACTAGCAAAAAAACAGAGTTTTTTAAGAATCTCCCCCGGCTTGGACTGAGGACCCGTGCCCCAGAGGTGCCATTCTGACTAGATTGCATGAAGGGAGTGGGTGTAGGAGACAAAATGGCTAAAAGAAAATTGGGAGCCACCAGTCTCCATCTGCAGCTACAACCTAAGATGCCTACAGATGTGGTCAGTGTGACCTGTGCACAAGAGAGATGCAGAAGAATGGGATGGGAGGAAGGGTGTCCTTCGGAAAGTCGTTTGCCTGCTCGCCTTTACTTCTTGGCCTTGCCCTGGGCAGCCACAGCCTTCACAGCTTTAGTGTGGTCTCTTCATCCCTCAGGAACTGCATGGGCTTGATGGGTTTCAATTTCTTGTCCAATTCATAGACAATGGGAATACCAGTCGGCAGGTTCAGCTCCATGAGAGCCTCTTCAGAAAGACCCTCCAGATGTTTGACAATGCCCCAAAGGCTGTTGCATGGGCTGCAATCAGTGACCCATTTCGTTTCCCCTCCTTGATCTGGGGCACTATTTCTTCATTCCAAAAGGGCAGAGCTCTGGCAATAGTGTCCTTCAGACTCTCACAGAAGGGTAGATGATCTTTAGTGAGGTCTGCATATCTGCGATCCTTACTGACACTTGGTTTGTTTCCATCTTTTGACTATCCTAGATAATAAAAGCCTAATATGCCTAATGGTATGCTAAGGCTGCTCAACCGCTCGCCCTGACGTGCACTGACCACTAGGGAGCAGATGCTCTGACCGGTAGGTTAGCTTGCTGCTGGGATCCAGCCAATTGGGATTGAGCAAGACTGGCCAGACATGCCCTTGAGCTCTCCCTCAGTACCTCCCTGGCTGGACAACCTCCCATGTCCCTTTCGGGCCCCAATCGTGCACCAGTGCAGTCCCTCGTCCTGGCCTGTGCACTCTCGCAATCTGGGATCCCTTGGGGGATGTCAGAGAGCTGGTTTTGGCCCGACAGTGGAATGGCCTATTGCTATGACGTGCACTGACCAGCAAGGGGCAGATGCTCAACACAGGAGCTGCCCCCTGGTGGTCAGTGTGCTCCCACAGGGGGAGCGCCGCTCAGTCAGAAGCCGGGCTCACAGCTGGTGAGCACAGTAGCAGTGGCAGGAGTCTCTCCCACTTCCGTGGCAGTGCTAAGGATGTCTGACTGCCAGCTTAGGCCCACTCCCTATTATTGAATATCATAATATTCTAATAAGGAAGATCCTGCAGGACCCATTGTACAGATAGAAACTAAAGCTTAGATAGATTACATAGATACAGCTAACTAAGGTAGATCTAAAACAGCAATTAGAAAGTCTAAACCTAAATCCTGGCTTCACCAATGCTAACTGTGCATGCCACTTACCTCTTTGTGTCTCAATTTCCTCTCCTGTATTATGGGAACAATTGGACCTACTTAATGAGAGAAATACATAAGACAATACACATAAAGCACTTAGAATCGTGCCTGATATGTAAGTAAATAATAAAATTAGCTATTATTATTAGCTTGCCTAAGGTTACATAAAATGCATACTTTTCTTTTTTAAAAATATATTTTTATTGTCAGAGAGGAGGAAGGGAGGGGGAGAGGAGAGGGAGAGAGAGAGAGAGAGAGAGAGAGAGAGAGAGAGATCAATGAAGAGAATCGGCTGCCTCCTGCATGCCCTCTACTGGGGATCGAGCCTTTGACTGGAATCAAACCCAGGACCCTCCAATCCACAGGCCAATGCTCTGTCCACTGAGCCAAACCAGCTAGGGCACATGCTCTTTTCTTACTATCACAGTGTAACTCCATAATTCTTTATTCAGAATTCAAAGCTCCCTATGATCTGGCCCCCTTCCTATTATTTCATTTACTCTCCTCAAATATTCTTGATACCTTGCATCATTTATTGACTCATTTATTCACTTATTTAACAAACACTGTTGCCAACTTTCTTTGGTCTTGTCAAGGTGGAGATACAAAGAACATTGAGACACAATCCCTTCATCATAGAGCTTTAAATTCAGTAAGAAAGATAAGTACCCACTGTATATATCCAGATAAATTACAGAGACTTAAATTCTAAATCATGTGTACACAGTGGATAGACAACTTATTCAGTCTGAGGGACTCAGAGGAGTCAGGCAAGTCTCCATGGAGGAGGTGGCTTTAGATTTAGGTTTCAAAGGATGCATAAGAGTAATATTTGCAATCTCTATAATTATAGCCTTTATATTATAGTATATTTTATACATATTGTATATTTTATACTATTATTATTATATATTTTTATTATTACAGTACAAACTTTTTAAGGGTAGGATTTACATGAGATTTATATTTGCAACTCAAACAATACCCAGAACAGTGCTTGATAAGCAGCAAGAATTTGATGAATAAATGGGTACTGTTGAGGAGAGTGCCTGTAGGTGGTATTCCCAAGATTTTCCTCTTACCCTTTGCTATAGATGGAATGTTTGTGTCTCCTCCGCTCCCCACCCCCCCTCCCCCAGTTCATATGTTCTAACCCAATCTCCTAATCTCCAATGGAATGGTATTTGAAGGTGGGACCTCTGGGAAGTGGTTAGGTCATGAGAGTGGAGGCCTCATGAATGAGATTAGTGCCCTTATAAACGAGACCCCACAGAGTTCCGTAGCCCCTTCTGCCATGTGAGGACACAGCAAGAAGACATCTGTCTGTGAACCAGGAAGCTCCTCTCACCACACACTGAATCTGCCAGCACCTTGATTTTAGACTTCCCAGCCTCCAGAACTGTCAGAAATAAATTTCTGTTGTTTATAAGCCACCAAGCTGGTGGTGTTCTTTCATAGCAGTGACACCTTATATCAGTGACAGGACAAACAAGTGAGATGCAATATAATTTATCCACGTGTTGTCCAGTAAATCAATAAGAGAATTGAATGAGAATTCAAAAGTATTTTTCACTTCTGGTCTTTAGTTTCATCCACACAGCAGACTCAATCTCAAAAGACATCCATCCTTCTGTGCCAATTCATTATAATTTAACTAGAATAGCTAATGGCTGGGAATACTGCACAGATAGAACAAATTAAAAGTAAAGGTATTTCTTTTCATGTGTTGATTCCACTTATTCCATTCATTTTCCTTGGATAGATCTAAAACATCTCAGGCAACTGAACCAGACAGAGGATATATATCTCTCACACTGTTATCTCCAATGATAGTGACAGCCTGAATGAATTTTATTGAAAGTAATTTAGCATTGACTGGTTAAATATACAAACTACGCATCTGAAGCAGAGACATTGCCACACTCCTTCAACTTAGAGACAAAAAATAAATGTTTGGAGATTGCATCACAAATTGGAACTGTCTTGGTAGGCAGCTCATATGTAAAAATAAAATAAATTATTTAAATTCAAAGCATTTTATTCCATTCTTCACAGTGGCAAAAGCAGCTACATTTTCGCCATCTGATCATAATGTTAGAAAAGAAGCTAATTACTTTTAATAGACAATTTCAGGAGAGTTATGCCTTCTTAGCCTGACTCCTTTTTACTCCATCAAAAGTAAATTTAAAGATGTTCATTGATTATCTTTAATCTAGGCATTAACTATATATAGAAAAAATTAACTTGTAGTACAGTTGAAGTGTTTAATACCTTTAAATACCATACTCTGACTCTCAGACATTTTTTTCTGAGATGCTTAATGTCTAACTCCTGGTTCTGCCCCTTCCTAGTTGGAAAGGAGGAATATAATCTGGTATTTAAAATGTAGCCTTAGGCCCTGGCCGGGTAGCTCAGTTTGTTAGAGCATCATCCCAATAGGTCAAGGTTGAGGGTTTGATCTCCTGTCAGGGCACATCCAAGAAGCAAACAATGAATGCATAAATACTAGTAAGTGGAGCAACAAATCTCTCTCTCTCTCTTCCTCTCTCTCTCTCTCTCTCTCTCTCTCTCTTTATCTCTCAAAATCAATACTTTTTTTTGTAGCCTTAGTTCACTGGCTAGCATTGTCTGCTTGGACATGTCACTTAGCCCTGTGGTGACTGAGTTTCTTACCTCTGAAATGGAGATGACAAAGGCACTGACCTTAGCCTCATGGGGTAAAATGAAGCTTGCAAGAGATGAGCTTCTTGCACAGGATAGGCCCTCTACAAATACTTTTTTGCAGTAATGGAATGCACATATCTCCACTTTGGTTTCAAAAATCAATTTAACTATCAGGAGAATGCTTCATCTTATAAACACACAAGGACTACTGGTTTTTGTTTTAAACTTAGAAATTACCTGATTATGAAAAAATGTCCACCAGAAATCCCAGTCAACAATTGTATTTTATCATCTGAATTTCTCTTTTTAATTCACATGTCACTGAAGATCATTTGTCCTTAACACAGCTCTTGGAGGAATGACCAAGAATGGGAGGCTAAAAAAATAAATAAATCAGAGGAAAATCACTAAAACCTTTTTAAGACTTCATTTTGTTTGTAGCGAGGGCCATTGAAGGATTTGCTATGGAGGAGTAATGATTAGCTTTACATAGACTGACACTAAGCCACTGGTGTCATTATCCAAGATTATTTGGAGGAAGAACAAATAACAGGCTGGGAAGTGAGTTTTGTCCTGTCTTCCAAGGTTTTAGCTGATTAATCTGGGTAAACTAATAAATGTCAAAGTGTTAAAAGAAAATTGTTCATAGAAAATCCATTTTTCCTCTAAGTAATATCCTATATAATAAAAGAGAAACATGTAAATTGACCATCCCTCTGCTACACTCACCAGCCAATCAGGAGTGAGTATGCAAATTAACCTGACAAAGATGGTGGGTTAATTTGCATATGCAGGTGTCAAGTGCCCCGGAGGCGACGGAGGTTGCGGGTTCCTGGGACCATCGCTGGCCCCGGGAGGCAAGGCTGGCTGTGCCAAGCCATGCCTGCGGGCTCCCGGGACCTTCACCGGCGGAGAGCAGAGCGGGAGAACAGGCGGAGAGTGGGAGGTTTGGAAGACTTGGCAGAGCAGGAGGCCGCTGGACATAGAGCAAAGCGAGAGAGAGGGTGGCTTGGAGAGTGTGGCTCCCTCTGTCACCCCAGCTTCCTCATCACAGCTGTGGAAACTGACAGCAGGGAGGAGGAAATCCCACCCCCACAGAATCAGCCAGAATCAGCCATTGGTCAGACAGCTCTCAGTGGCCTGACAGCCAGGACTCTCATTCATCTACATCAGACCGTGACAGTAGAGAGGTGGGACTATGTCTAAAGAACAACTATTGATACAACGTAGTTCTGCAGCCAAAAGATGCCGGTGTTATTGACAAAAAATGTCTGAAGAGCAACGTGCGTCTGATCTTGAAAGAAGGTGGCGTCTGCAACAGAATGTATCTGAAGACCAGCTATTGGAAAAACGTCGCTCTGATGCCGAAAAACACTGGCGTCATTGACAGAAAATGTCTAAAGACCAATGTGCCTTTGAAGTTGAAAGAAGGCAGTGGTGACAACAGAATATGTCTAGAGAACAGTCATCAACAAGTACTACCAATACTGGTAAGAACTGCCTTTTCAGCAAAAATGGAGTTCATGAGGATGCAATTCTCGAACATAGTTGTGGTGGAATGACTGTTAGATGTGAATTTTGCCTATCACTAAATTTCTCTGATGAAAAACCATCCAATGGAAAATTTACTCGATGTTGTAGCAAAGGGAAAGTCTGTCCAAATGATATACATTTTCCAGATTACC
>NW_005353584.1:1424532-1427358 GCF_000412655.1 Myotis brandtii | reverse complement strand
TAGCCAGAGTTTTTAATATTAAGCTGAATGCTCTTTTAAATGATATCTGTAAATTCCATTTATTTGGCAAAGTAATAGCTAAAATTCATGTCATTGAATTTCAGAAACATGGACTGCCTCACACTCACATCCTCTAATTAATTCCCTTTCAATGTGCACGAATTTTGTGCAATGGGCCACTAGTGTATTATAATGGTTGATCATTGGAGACAATTTTCTTCTTTCCCTTAGTTACTGCGGAAGATTTTTGGAAGCATATTGGGCTGCCTTCTTAAGATTTTTTTGAAATCTTAAAGAGGATGGGTTATATAAAAACCCATTGCTATAATATTAAGAAAATTTAAAAACCAAGAAAGATTCTGTTTTATATGTCCCAGTCTGGCAGTACAGTACAAAATTACATTTGGCAAGTTATTCCAACATCTTTTCCTCATTTGCTCCAACCGTACAATGGTATAAACGAAACAACAACAGCCCAGCCGGCGTGGTTCAGTGGTTGAGCATCAACCTATGAACCAGAAGATCACGGTTAGATTCCGGTCACAGTTTGATTCCCGGTCAGGGCACATGCCCAGTTTGTGGGCATTCCTGTGGGGGGTGTGCAGGAGGCAGCCGATCAATGATTTTCTCTCATCATTGATGTTTCTAGCTCTCTTGCCCTCTCCCTTCCTCTCTGAAATCAATAAAAATATATTAAAAACAACAACAACAAACACATTGCTATTTCAAAAGGCTCATAACTAAGTGATAAGAGAGAGGACAGAGTCAGAGCCAGGGTGTGATGGGTAATGAAGACTTCCAGAACAGAAGGAGAGATGAGCAGGAAAATCTGATAGGTTCATGAGGTTGGGAGATGACATGTTTAGTTTTAAACATTTAATTTCATGCTCCATTCTCATTTCATTCTTCTATCTCTTCAGATCATATTATGCATAAACACAGGTGTTACATATGGGAAGTTATGGTCTCACTGTCTACCTGAAGATTTTTACTTGAAATAGACAATTAGCTAGTGCAACTCTAGATGACAAAAAGCAAAACAGGCAAGATATCAAGTTCCAATCTCCCTACTCCTCTTCTCAATTTCTTCTTCCTGCTACATGGTCTATTGCAGCTACTGGAACATAAGTTTCATTTTGTCTAGAAATGCTGTAACACTGGCTCTCCAAGAAGAAAAAGATTCCTCGTTAGCAGTGTTTGCTGATTTCCATGGTTTACTAGTAAATAATCCCACCACGGCCAGTTTTAAACTGCTGACATCATGTTACTAAACTCTAAGTTAGATAAGAAGCATGTAACTGGCTCTCACAGCTGGTTTGAACTGATTCCCAGCACATCACTGGTTCTGGTCCTGCACTATGACATCGAGGTCAACTTAAGTTCTGGCATTAAGTTCAACTACTTAGCTGGATTTCCTAAATCTTTCATTGCTGACCACACCCTCTCACCTTATTTTGCTGCCCAATAATTCTAACTAGTCACTATCTTCATGTCCTGGTATTATCTCCTGCTAGTTGTACCCCCATGCTTTAGCTAACATTGCCATTTCTGGGTCCTAAAACCCTTACTTCATCCTTCTGCATATTTACATATTGAACAATTTTTTGTGGACAAACTAAAGATCTTCCTCTATAAAATCTTCTCCAGACACACACAAAGGTATCCCTCAGGTCTCTCCTCTGAAATGATAAGGCATGCTGAGGGATAATATTTAATCTTAGTAACGGTAATATTACTGGATATCCAAAACAGATCAATATTGTGCTATGGAAACAGCTCAGAATGCATAGAGAGAACTGGGTTCCTATATTAGTGTACTGAGTGGTCATGGGCAATTCACTTTGATGATCTGAGCTTTGGTTTTTTTCATCTGTAAACTGAAGGGAATAGAAAACATTATTTCAACGAACTTTATATTCCCTAAATTCCATTATTCTATGCTCAAGGTACTTTATATAAACAAAACCCATCTGACCTACTTTCATTAAAATTCAATATCCTTTTGATTTTGAAACAAGTCAACTTCTCCATGTTGATCATGTCAAAGGATTAAAAGTAAGGAGGTACTTATGTAGTAAAACCAAAGTTTGTGATTCTTAAATTCTTTTAACATACAGATGATGAAGTATTTTCAGTATGACCATATCTTCAAGGTCTAAATGGAGCAATTGGGAAAAACTAATTTGACAAAATATTTTGTTCACATGCAGCTTCATGGAAATTATATGATGATATGGTGAGATTAAGTTTTATATCCAGTGAGCAAGCCAAACTAAACTATATTCTTTTATTTCAGCTTTATTGAGGTATAATTGACATATAAAATTGTAAAATATTTAAAGTGTACCTCCTGGTGATTTGATATGTATATACACTGAAGAATAAATACTTTCATCACCTCACAGATTATTTTTATCTTTTTTGGGGGGGGGGAACATTTAACTTCTACTCTCTTAACAAACACAGTGTTATCAACTACAATCACCATGCTATAGAGCAGGTCCTCAGGCCGTATTCATCTTATAGATGTAAGTTTGTACTCATTTACCACCTATCCCTATTTCTCCCAGTGCCTGGAAAACACTCTTTTACTCTGTTTCTATGAGTTTGACTTTTTTTGTTTGTTTGTTTTTTTGTTATTTAGATTCCACAGAGCCAAACTATACTTAAACAAAACAAAGGTAAACCATGATTAAGTCCCATAATTCTTCCCTTTATATCTTTCTTTCTGGAGATAGCAAAGGTTGTCTTTCTTTCTTTTTTTAATAAGTCTTTATTGTTGAAAGTATTACATATGTCCCCCTTCCTCCCCCATTGACCCCCTCT
>NW_005353584.1:1416975-1424419 GCF_000412655.1 Myotis brandtii | reverse complement strand
GCAAATGTTTTCTTTATCACTAAACTCAAGTCCAGTTCCAGTCTTTTCAGAATCTTGTGCTTTATTTTCTCCTTGTTCACAGTGTGTGGTGAGGTCATTGCAAGGCAAAGAGCTGTGCTTAATTATTTTTTGCATGGTCCGACTTGGCATTCTGAAATGCACAATTGCACCAATTCAAGCTGATATTTTTTTAAAAAATATATTTTATTGATTTTTTACAGAGAGGAAGGGAGAGGGATAGAGAGTTAGAAACATCGATGAGAGAGAAACATCGATCAGCTGCCTCCTGCACACCCCCTACTGGGGATGTGCCCACAACCAAGGTACATGCCCTTGACGGGAATCGAACCTGGGACCTTTCAGTCCGCAGACTGACGCTCTATCCACTGAGCCAAACCGGTTACGGCTCAAGCTGATATTGAATGCAAATTTCAGCCTATTTTCTCAGCATGATAGGTAGTGAAATCAAGAAACTACAGGTTGTAAGTGAATTCAGAGGTCATCCATTTCTTTGCAACTTACAGTGTGGTTAGAGTCCAGCAGAGTCAGCATCACCAGTTTGTTCAAAATGCAGAACCTCAGACCTCATCTCAGACCTGTTGAATCAGATCCGACATATTTTTTTAAATTTTTATTAAAGTATAGTTGCCATATAACATTATATTAGTTTCAGATATACAACATTGTGATTTGACTTTTATATACCTTACAAAGTTATCACCAAGACCAGTCTAGTAGCCATCTGTAACCATACAAAGTTATTACCATATTATTGACTATATTTCCCATGTTATATATATTATATCCCCATGATTTATTTATTTTATAGCTGGAAGTTTTTACCTCTTATTTCCTTTCATCTTTTTTCACCCATTTTCCAACCTTTTTCTTCTCTGGCAACTATCAGTTTGTTCTCTGTTTCTATGAATCTGTTTCTGTTTTTGTTGTTGTTGTTCATTTGCTTTTTTAGATTCCACATATAAATGAAATCATTGTCTTTTCCTGTATGACTTGTTTCACAAGCATAATACCCTCTAGGTCCATCCATATATAATGGGAAGATTATAAATGGGAAGATTCCATTCTTTGTTAAAGTTGAGTAATATTCCACTGAATACATGTACCACATATTCTTTATCCGTTCTTTTTCTGATATGTACCTAGGTTATTTCCATATCTTGACTATTGTAAATAATGTTACTGTGAACATAGGGGTACATATATCTTTTTAATTTACTGTTTTATTTTTTTAAATATATTTTATTGATTTTTACAGAGAGAAAGGGAGAGGGATAGAGAGTTAGAAACATTGATGAGAGAGAAACATCGATCAGCTGCCTCCTGTACACCCCCTACTGGGGATGTCCTCGAAACCAAGATACATGCCCTTGACTGGAATCAAACCCAGGACCCTTCAGTCTGCAGGCCGATGCTCTATCCACTGAGCCGAACCAGTCAGGACAACTGTTTTATTTTTTAAATTGGAATTGCTAGGCCTCATGGTAGTTGTCTTTTTCATTTATTGAGGAACCTCCACACTGTTCTCCATAGCAGCTGAACCAATTTACAATCTCACCAACAGTGCACAGGGATTCCCTTTTCTCCACATGCTTGCCAACACTTGTGATTTGCTCACTTTTTTTGATAATAGCCATCTAACAGGTACAAGGTGATATCGTTGTGGTTTCTATATTTCAACAATATCTTCAGGTGATCAACTTACCATCTAGGATAAAGTGGCAAAAGAGGCTGTACTTAAGTGTGTGGATCACAGGAACTCATTCTAATTCCTTCTTTCTCCAAAATGTCCTAACCAGTACTTATGATTCATTTGGAAACATTGTTTTATTTTCATGATAACTTTCTCTTACTGAAATGAATTGCTTGATGTCCAGATTTAATAGTCCAGAATTTGTCACTAAACCCAATCTGAACTTTTCTATTCCTCTTTTTAAGCCTTTTTTAATACGGTGCATCTACTCCAACAAAATTAATCTACCTTAAAAGTAACCTAAAAATTATTTACAAGTTTTGAAAAATATAGATTTTTTACATGGGTTACTTGTGCAAAGTTAAATTTAGAAGAATGATAAATGCACTCCCCTCCTCCCAGTTCCCGCCCCACCCTCCGCCCTCACTCCCCACCCACTGTCCTCATCCATAGGTGCACGATTTTTGTCCAGTTTCTTCCCGCATCTCCCATTCCCCTTTCCCCCCCAAGAATAGTCAGTCCATTCCCTTTCTATGTCCCTGATTCATTATAATCACCAGTTCATTCTGTACATCAGATTATTTATTCACTTGGTTCTTAGATTCACTTGTTGATAGATGCATGTTTGTTGTTCACAATTTGTATCTTTACCTTTTTCTTCTTCCTCTTCTTAAAGGATACCTTTCAGCATTTCGTATAATACTGGTTTAGTGGTGATGAACTCCTTTAGCTTTTCCTTATCTGTGAAGCTCTTTATCTGACCTTCAATTCTGAATGATAGCTTTGCTGGATAAAGTATTCTTGGTTGTAGGTTCTTGGTATTCAGCACTTTGAATATTTCTTGCCATTCCCTTCTGGCCTGCCAAGTTTCTGTTGAGAAATCAGCTGACAGTCGTATGGGTATTCCCTTGTAGGTAATTGAGTCTCTTTCTCTTGCTGCTTTTAAGATTCTCTCTTTGTCTTTTGCTCTTGGCATTTTAATTATGATGTGTCTTGGTGTGGTCCTCTTTGGATTCCTTTTGTTTGGGGTTCTCTGCGCTTCTTGGACCTGTAAGTCCATTTCTTTCACCAGGTGGGGGAAGTTTTCTGCCATTATTTCTTCAAATAGGTTTTCAATATCTTGCTGTCTCTCATCTTCTGGCACCCCTATTATTCTGATGTTGGTACGCTTGAAGCTGTCCCAGAGGCTCCTTACACTATCTTCGTATTTTCGGATTCTTTTTTCATTTTGCTTTTCCGGTTGGGTGTTTTTTGCTTCTTCGCATTTCAAATCTTTGACTTGATTCTTGCGCTCCTCTGGTCTGCTATTGGGTGTCTGTATAATATTCTTTATTTCAGTCCGTGTATGCTTAATTTCTAGTTGGTTCTTTATCATAGCATCGAGGGTCTCATTAGTTTTCGTGACTCTCTCCTCAAGTTTATTGACAGCTTCTAGCACATTTTTGCAAGCCCTCAAAATTGCGATTTTTAGCTCTATATCCTCCATTTCTGTCATGTTTTTTTGTCTCCGCATTTTTTATGCTTTCTTGGTGCACCCCCTAGTGGTCTTTGTGCGCAGTCTTGTTCTAGTTGAGCCTTGATTGTTGTAGTTAATACTAGAGGGATTTGACCACCAGGCCGACTGGCTGTGTGAATCAGCTGTGTCTGCCGCGGAAAACTTCTGTCCTCTGGGGAGGTGCTAATCTAGCCTTTGCCTGAGGCGATCTGGCAAATGGCTCTGCGCAGGGCTTGGGCGGGGCGGGCTCAACAGGGCGGGCGGAGGGAGCCGTTATGGTGCCCTCAGTCCTGTTCCCAGAGGCTCTGCTTCTCAGAACCCCCGGAACCGCTGCAAACCTCGGAGGGAAAGCTGCCTTCCAACTGATGCCAGACACTCCCGCTTCTCCCGTTTGGGTCCGAGTCCCCAGCGATTCGCCCGTATCTGGAGCTCAGAGTCTGAGACTCCCCCCTGACCGAAAACGACAACCGCGCTCTCAGCCACCAGCCCGCTTTGCGCGCGCACCTCCGCACCTGAGTTTTTTCCACACTGCGCCTCCTCTGAGCCTCGGTGTGCTGTTGTCTTTCCTTCTAGTTGAAGAGTCTCTCCTCAGCCAGCCTTCCTGTGGTTCTGGGTGATGTCCGTTCCGTCTTTTAGTTGTATTTTTGAAGTGGTTGTTTGCGACAGCAGTCTGCGGTGTTTACCTATGTCGCCATCTTCTTAAGCCTTTTTTAATACGGTGCATCTACTCCAACAAAATTAATCTACCTTAAAAGTAACCTAAAAATTTTTAATCTGCCTCTGTCACATAACAACCCCAGCAGTCAATTCTGTATATAGCCTGCTCCATACCATTCTTCCTCTCTGGAACCTCTTTCCTTACCTCTCTGCTCATGTAGATTCTATTCACCCATGAAACCCCACATCAGTGCTCTTCAGAGGATAATCTGGCTCACCTATATGTCCAAAGACATTCACTGGAATCACCAGTTCCTTATTTAAGTGCTTTGTTTAACCTGTATGGAGTTCCACTAGACATTCATCTAAGACATTCATGCAGACTTGACAGCTGAACTGAAGACAGTGTTAGGGTTGCTTTCTACACCCATGGTAATTCAAGCTGATTTCAGCTTAGATGCCACTGACATAAAGGCAACAACTATATCTGCCCACAGTTACAGAGGTTTGCCATTTTGGGCTCATCACACTCATACAAGTACTCTGCACAAAGAAAGTTCAAAAAGGAGGGAAAAAGTAGATCTTTGTGAGTTTTGGGTCAAATTTGTAAGTTATATCTGTTCATTTTTTATTAATTTACTAGTTTTTGTTGGAAGATACTGAGAATTATAAATCTGGGGAATTGTACCCTGAGGGAATTATATTTCAGTTGGAAGAACAAGATCTCACACAAGAAATGTAAACAGACATGCTATTATGAAGGAACATATGTATAAATGTCAAATAAAAGACATCCTATGTAATAAAAGCCTAATATGCAAATTGACCAAACGACAGAATGACCAGTTGCTATGACATGCCCTGACCACCGGGGGAAGACACTCAATGCAGGAGCTTCCCCCAGCCTGCAGGCCCCAGGCCAGCAAAGGCAGGTGCCAGCAGGGCCACCCCCCGCCCCGATCACCCCGCCAGTTGCCCTGCAGAGGGAGGTGACTGGTGGCAGTGGTGGGGGGCGGGGCCAGCAAGGGGGCAGGACCAGCAAGCGGGCCTCTGATCACCGGCCAGGCCTAGGGACCCTTCCCGTGCATGAATTTCATGCACCGGGCCTCCAGTAGGCAATAATGCTGGATGTTCATAAGGAGGTAAGTTCATTGTAAGCTGATAAGGTCAGGGAAAATCTCATGGAAGAACCATACCTCGAGAGAGAACTCACAGACATATGGACAACAATGTGGTGGTGGCAGAGAGGGGTGGAGAGGGAGGGAAGTAGAGGTGGAGGTGGAAAAGGGCATAGAGAGGATAAAATTTTTTAATGGTAAAAAAAGAAGAAGAACCATACTCCAAAAAAAATGGCCTCTTGTGATTTGCCTCTCAGTATAGCATGGTTTTCCTGTTTTAATTGGTTTTATTATTATTTATGTATAGCAAGGCCAATAATCAGGAGACAAGAGCTCAGCTGCCATGGAAATGATGGCTTGTTACTCCTAGTTTTTAAGAGGAGGGGACATACCACATCACTGAAAACCACGTGGAGAAGCACCAGAGGGAGCCAGAGCAGAGGAGAATGTGGGCAAGGGTCTTTATCTGGTTTCTGTGGGAAGGAATGAGAGAGGAGAGTAAGCAGGTTTAGGATTGGCTTGGTTGAATAATTTCAATGGCCTCTGGAGCAATGTGGCTCTCCCCACTTGTTTGGTAATTAGAGCTGGTGAATAGTAGGCCAGAGTGTGAGAACCTGGTCGCGGAGGTGACTGGGGATATGGGCTCTGAAGTGGCTGGTTTGTATTTAAAGGCAACCTCATGGGCGAGTTGTTTGCTATGTCTAGGAATTGCCTAGCCTTGGAAGGTCCCAAATGTCAAAACATCAGACTACAGAAAATAAAAGGCATGATTAATGTACATCCTAAGAAACTCAGCAGTGTTTTTGTCTTACTCTACAGCAGGTGCATTTGTCTTTGTACTTTTTTTTTTTTGCCCATAATCAAAACTTTATTGGAAAACTGACACCTAAATAAGACATCTCTGTTGTATACTTATAAAATTAAATGTAATTACATTATCTTGGTAGATTAACTAGAATTACTGAACTGATAAGGCTTTCTGTGATATAACACAAATTCAGGAAGTTGTGTGGATCATTAGTGTTGCTTTCTTCTAAATGAACACCCTTCTGTGAGTCTAGCCTTTCCTCCTGTCGGCTGGCACAACATGTTGAACAACACACTCAAAGAACCACCATCCGAGCATGGCTGAAAACCATGGTAGCAACCTGAACATTTTATTTTATTTTTTTTAAATATATTTTATTGATTTTTTACAGAGAGGAAGGGAGAGGGCTAGAGAGTTAGAAAAATCGATGAGAGAGAAACATCGATCAGCTGCCTCTTGCACACCCCCTACTGGCAATGTGCCTGCAACCAAGGTACATGCCCTTGACTGGAATCGAACCTGGGACCCTTCAGTCCGCAGGCCAACGCTCTATCCACTGAGCTAAACCGGTTAGGGCAAACATTTTATATCCATAAAATAAGAATTTAAACTTTGAATTAATCGGTTCTTTTCATGGTTTTTTTTTTGGTTTTTTGTTTGTTTTTTTTTTGTTTGTTTTTACTTTTCCTCTTCCAAAGACAGATGTAGTAAAACTCTACCTAAAGGCACATTGATCCTTTTGCAAGCCTAACCCATCAAGATCTCTGAGGGGGCACCCCTGGCCAGCAACACACGATTGTCTCTGTACTTTCCATAAGAGGCTAAGACAGGAAAATTTGAAAAATTCAATCATCCTATGGGAGTACCTCTAGCTTACATTCTTAAAGATAATAGTCTACAAGTGGATCTTGGGCACAAAGGAAGATTAATGGGAAAGCAAAAGTTACTAATAAGAAAGTCCTTCTGCAAGCATTTCTTTCTCTCTTTTTCCTATAGTAAAGTTAGAGATGCTCTCTGAAGATTTTTCTTCTAGGCTTTAAATCATCAACCAAGAGGTTCATTGATGACAAAGTGGTTCACTGATTCAGTAGGCTTCTGCTGGATGATCACATGGATGACCCTGAGTTCAGCAGACAGGCCATCTCCTCTGGGGTTCTTTCTGCCTATTTTGCCAAATTCCCGATTTAACAGAGAGAAGAGTCAAAGTGCACCAGTGGCCTGATGAATTTCTTTATTTTTATTTATTTATTTATTTATTTATTTATTTAAAGGGGAGAATGATGATTTTTATTTTAATATATTTTATTGATTTTTTAATTAAATCTTTATTGTTCAGATAATTACAGTTGTTCCTCTTTTTTTCCCCCATAGCTCCCCTCCACCTGGTTCCAACCCTACCCTCTGCCCTTACCCCCCACCCTCACTGTCTTCATCCATAGGTGTATGATTTTTGTCCAGTCTCTTCCCACACCCCCCACACCCCTTTCTCCCCCCCGCCAAGAATAGTCAGTCCATTCCCTTTCTATGTCCCTGATTCATTATAATCACCAGTTCATTCTGTAAATCAGATTATTTATTCACTTGATTCTTAGATTCACTTGTTGATAGATGCATGTTTGTTGTTCATAATTTGTATCTTTACCTTTTTCTTCTTC
>NW_005353584.1:1385049-1414987 GCF_000412655.1 Myotis brandtii | reverse complement strand
ACCTCCTCTGAGTCTCAGTGTGCTTTTCTCTTTCCTTCTAGTTGTAGAATTTCCACTCAGCCAGCCTTCCTGTGGTTCTGGATGATGTCCGTTTTGTCTTTTAGTTGTAGTTTTGAAGTGGTTGTGCGAGGCAGCAATTTCAGGTGTTTACCTATGTCACCATCTTGGTTTCTCTCTTATTGATTTTTTACAGAGAGGAAGGGAGAGGGATAGAGAGTTAGAAACGTCGATGAGAGAGAAACATTGATCAGCTGCCTCCTGCACACCCCCTACTGGGGATGTGCCTGCAACCAAAGTACATGCCCTTGACCGGAATCGAACCTGGGACCCTTGAGTCCGCAGGTTGACACTCTATCCACTGAGCCAAACCAGTTAGGGCGAATTTCTTTATTTTTAAATTTTTAATATGTTTTCATTGATTTTAGAGAAAGAAACATCGGTGTGAGAGAGAAACATCGATCAGTTGCCTCAACTTGGGATTGAACCCACAACCTGGGTATGTGCCCTGTCCAGGAATCAAACTCGTGACCTTTTGGTGCACAGGATGACAATCAATCAACTGAGCCACACTGGCCAAGGCTGATGCATTTCTTTCAAAAAGCGTGACAAGTACTCACTGTTTTGCTGTGGAACGTGCATTATGTCTGCATACATCTAGGTACATATGTACGCACACATACACATATGTGCACAGATGCACACATGCACGCACATTCAAAATGGCAGATGATAGAATACTCAGAGAGCCAGTCAGGATGCGCCTGAACCAAATGCAATTGTTCCCTTATTGGTTCTACTGGAAGCCTCACATCGTTACAGGAAGTCCCCAGTTGATGGCAATGTGATGAGGGCAGGCTGCCTACTACAGAACTGAAGTCAAAGAATCCATTTTTTCTCCATATTTCCATTCCAGTTGCTTTCCTGGAGGAAACGCTTGTGATATTTTTTTGGCTAACTAGATGTCGGAACTTTAATATTAGGAAAGGGGGTAAATATTTACATAGGCCCTGTTCATCTAAGGGTCACAGGCAAAATCTTAGACAAGGGAAAAAGGACAAAGGAATGTATAATTCAAAACAGCAAATAATCCAGAACCTACATTTACAATACAAAATTGCTAGTTAAAACTGATATCTGGTTTCTGGTGATCTCTTACTGCCCATGAACAGGTAGAGTGCATTACCAGAAGCTGATTGAAAGCTCTGTGTTTTTGAAACAAGCTGGCTTGCCCACTTTAGGTGATAGGGCAGGCCTGTGACCCTTTTCATTGAGATATCCCCAGTTGTCACTATCCAGAAGTCTTTTCTCTTGTCGGATTCTCCAATGTCCTAACTAATTGATAGGGTTCTGGGATGCAACAGGGAAAGAGGAGCTGAAGAGATGCACTATTCAATACTAGTTTTCTTTACTAGTATTTACCAGTTTTCAGATGGCCTTTTTCCCACTCCTACCAACTGTGATCTGGTCCTCCATTCAAGAAAGTAAGTCTCAGCTTCCCCAACAGTGAGGGGGGGAAGCTGCCTGACTACATAGCTTGGACTTTGGAGGAAGGAACCCAAGGTTTCACTGTTTCTTGAATAGAATTACAGTCAATCCCATTTCTAATTGTACCTGCATCCCTGCCTCCAGACATACCTGGTATCCTCATGCTGAGTCTGCTGAGCTTCTATAGAGTGAATCAGCTTGCTTCTTGTTAGTTTCCCCCATTGCAGGCACTGATGTTTCAAATTTCTCTGATCTGTTAAAATAATTACCACCTAATCCTCCTGCTTTCCCAATGGTAAAATTCTGTTGTCCTCCCTTGAATGCTATCATAGCCTCTCCTGTTTTCTTGGTTCTCATGGTTTTGGGGCAAGGAACATCTGTTAAAGAGGGATGAATTAACCCTAGCTGGTTTGGCTCAGTGGATAGAGCATTGGCCTGCGGACTGAAGGGTCCGTCGATTCCAGTTCAATTCCGGTCAAGGGCATATACCTCGGTTGCAGGCTCCCCCCGCAGCTGGGGCCCTGTTAGGGACGCATGATGTGTTTCTCTCATATCAATATGTCTCTCTGTCTTTCCCTCTCTCTTCCACTCTCTCTAAAAATCAATGAAAAAATATCCTTGGGTGAGGATTTTTTAAAAAGGAGGGATGAATTAATCATACTCCTCAGTTCATGAACACCAACATTATTTTCCAATATGAGTTCTCTCTTGTTTATATTTATATGTATATTCTCTTCTTCCTTTTCCCATTCCTATCTCTTTCCTTCTCCAAAGGTAGTGATACCCTGTATGCTCAATGCATATATTTTTGAATTCTTATAAATGTGTATTTTTGTTTTATATATATATATAAATTATACATATGAATTCAAACCTATACATATGATATTATGTTATAATTTTTATTCAATTTCTTTTTTCATTCTACAGCATATTTTTTAAAGATACTTTTTGATAATTTTTTGTTTGGTTTATTTAGGTCCTATTGTACTTAAATAAGAATAGCTCCACAACAGGACAAGATGGAGAAGAGTAAAAAGTAGGTCTCCAGAAAGTTACAGGTACTGTTGTGAGATGTATTTATTCCAAATATACAGTATTAAAGTTCTATCAAATCCAACCTCCTCCTCCACCTAGTCTTTAAGATGGGACCATGGTTAAAGAACAACTAAAGAGATGTCTGAGCCTAGAAGCAAAGAATCCACAGCTTTGGGTTGTGTGTGATCATCAACCAACCACCCAGGCAGGTCCACCTCCTAGTCTGCATTCTCAGTGGCAGCTCCAGTGAATCCACCTATTCACCATCTCATGTGAATCCACCTGCTCTTCCAGAAAAAAAAAAAGTTCTAAAAATGCTACAAAGAACCTCTCTCCCAAGAAACACAAAAGTGTAGACATGATCTCATGTTCTACTCAATTGTCTTCCAAAAGGGATAAAGTGACAAACTGGTGCTGTGTTTTGCAAGAAAAGAAACTGAGGCTCAAAGAGGAAATTGGCTAATTAAATACCACACCAAAAAGGAGACAGGAGTTTACTAGCAACAGCCTGGTGCCACTTTTTATGGAAACTCCATCCACTTATAAAAAGCAAAAGGAAAAAATAAACACATGGCTAAAGTTAAGCCCACTTGTGGCATTAGTGTCACACTTCTTATTGTTCTCGTCTAACATTAATAAGCTAAGAGGTGTTCATTGTATTAATGGTGAAACCATTTCTTCTCCTAAGCCAAAACCAAGATATTACTTTGTTGCTGTTTTTAATTGACACTTGGAAAACATACATGGAGTGGTAAACTCAAATGAGCAAATAAACCAATAACATATTGCCAGGTTTTTATTTTCCTTGTTTCTGACACCCTAGAATATTTCTTGGCATATGGAACCTTTATCTATCAATGATGAGCTAGCAAACAATCAGCCAAAAAGGGCAGAAAATTTAAATTTCAAAGGCAAAGAAAATATAAATGAAATATAACCATCCTCTATTTCCTAGAAATTTTTATTCAATTTTACATTTAGGTCAGGCCTGGAAGGAAATTTGTAGCAAAGTGGAAGCAAATATTTATACTTTGGGTCTGGTCTAAACCAAATCAAAAGCAGGGGATGCAGTTTAAGTTTTAACTGTGTTTGACTTCAGATTCATTCTTCTCTTGGCAGAGTTGAAGAACCTGTGGCTCAAGATCCCCCAAATTATATCTACAGAAAAGCTTGAGGACCTCTATTCTGAGAGGAGGGGGTTCCTCATCCTAAAGGAAGACCTACATAAAGTGATAGCTTTGGTTCAAGAAAAATAGGACAGAATGAGAGAGGATGGAGTCTCTCTCAAATGCCAGGCTAGGCACTAAGAGCACAGGCTGCACGAGGTCACAACACCTGGAGGCAGAGCCATCATCTGGTGGGACAGGGAAAAACCATCATCAGATGAGACTCATTTGTCTATGCTTTTGGTTCCCATCATGATGAAAAATGCAAGATTTTAATATAGTTGCAGAACAAATGGGACTGATTTATAGTTTACAATTACATAGTAGTTCATATTGTGCGTTGCTGTATTTCCCATTTCTAATTTTGCATTTTGTTTTCCCTCTAGGACAGGAGTACACACTCTTTCTGGAAAGGGACAAAGAATAAATAATTTAGGCTTTGTGTGTCACATGGGTCTCTGTAGCATACTCTTCTTTGGGTTGTGTGTGTGTGTGTGTGTGTGTGTGTTTCCAACCTTTTAAAAGTGTAAAAATCATTCTTAGCTCACTGGTCAAAGAAAAACAGGCCAGGGCTGACCCTTGCACTAGGACAGTGATGGTGAACCTTTTGAGCTCGGCGTGTCAGCATTTTGAAAAACCCTAAATTAACTCTGGTGCCATGTCACATATAGAAATTTTTCGATATTTGCAACCATAGTAAAACAAAGACTTATATTTTTGATATTTATTTTATATATTTAAATGCCATTTAACAAGGACATTGGGTATTTAGGAGAAGCGTGTGGTGGAGTTAGGGGTTTGGTATGCCTCCCTTCCACCTTACCTCCTCCCCATTTCACAATTATGACTCTTGGTCAGATTGTCCAGTTGCCTTGAACCAATGCTGGAAACTCATATCCAAGACTTCAAGCTGTGATTAAGAATGAATAAACATCCTGGCCAGTGTTGTTCAGAGGTTGAGCATCCACCTATGAAATAGGAGGTTCAATTCCTGGTCAGGGCACATGCCCAGGTTGTGGGCTCGATCCCCAGTAGGGGCCATGCAGGAGGCAGCCAATCCATAATTCTTTCATCATTGATGTTTCTATCTCTCCCTCCTAATCCCTTCCTCTCTGGCATCAATAAAAATATGTATATTTTTAAAAAGAATGAATAAACAGGTGATTTTGCTTCACTCCAATACAGCAATGCTCTGTTCTCCAACATCCAGAACATGGTGATACAGTTGAGGGGGTGCAGGAGACTCTTCCCAAATCAAGTTACTACTAGGAGCATGACTCCACACACTGGCTCTTGAGAAGTGAGTTGACTGGAGTACAGGTATCCTGAGGAAGAAATCAGGGCCCTCGGCAGGCATTAGCTGTCAGTGCTGGTGGCATATGCATCAGCAGGAGGAGCTACTTGAAGCTCTCTGCAGGTATGCTAAGCCTGGCTGTGGACATCACGCTAAAAACTGAAAAAGAAAAGGAATGCAATGACAGGTGCCACATGGGAGCTCGTGGGACTGAGTTTGCAAATACATGTGAGATGCCATCTGGAGACATCCAGGGAAAAAATGCAACAGGAACTTTATAGGAGAGTGGGGACAGAAGCAATGATTGTTAGTGTTAACCAATTTAATATTTTAATCCAGGAGCTTGAAATGGTTTGGAGAAACATAGGATTCTCAGATTGGTCCTGGAATAGTTTTGCTCTCACATAAATGAAAGTAATCAATTTCAAATAAGAGAATAGTGTTACACAGTCAGGAAACCAATGTGCTGGCTCTAGTCATGCTACTCAACTGCATGACCTTGAAAAAGTCCCTTGATTTCTCTTGGCCTCAGGTTTGTTCCTCCCTATAGTAAGGAGTTAAAACAAAAATGTCTAAGGAAATTTCTTCTTTTAAATGTTATGCTTTGTTTGATATTAAAGCCATTAATTAATTAACAATTATTTACTAAATCACCTACCATATTCCAAACATGGTGCTAGGTAATGAGACTATTTAGGGAAAGAAAGTCTCTGCCCTTAAGAATTTCTCTAAAAGTAAACCACCATCACAACACAGGTTATTGAAAGCTAGGATATGCCTTGTTTGCTATGAGACTTTGGAGGACAAACACTGTCATAAAAATCAGAACCTGGGCCAATCACGTTGTGTTAACACGTTATTGAGCATCTAGAAGAGAAAAAGGGAAGACAAAAGTGATGCATTCATAATACAACACAGTTGATGTCTTGGTCATGCTAGACATCTACAGATAGCTGTATGGAAGCCTGCTCTGTGCTTTAGAACAGTCTAAATGAGGTTGGGGCACCAGGAGGAAGAGATGGAAGTTTTCTTGTCTGTCACTGGTCAAAGTTTATATTGTGAAAGGAGTATGAACTGGATGGTGTGGCTCAGTTGGTTGAGCATCATCTTGTGCATTGAAAGGTCACCAGTTCATTTCTTAGTCATGTCACATGCCCAGGTTGTGAGTTCGATCCCCAGTATGGGAGGCAACTGATTGATGTTTCTCTCTCATATCAATGTTTCTCTCTCTCTCTTTCTCCCTTCCTCTCTTTCTCAAAATCAATAAAAATATATTAAAATAAAAATAAAATTTTAAAATGCTTTAATTTTTTTAAAAAAATATTTTAAAAAGAAAATATACTATAAATAAATTTAAATAAATAATAAAAGAAATCCTCTTTCTTAAATTTCTAGATTATATGACCTCGCCCCAAGACTTGGGTGTCAGAACCCAGACCTCACTGCATGGTGCTTTACCTGACTCTGAGAGTGGTCAGGGCAGCTGAAATTCATGGGCCCAGTGGGTCAGGCCTGGGAACCAGGGTCTTTACAGGTAGGTGTGCCAGAGGCGTGCCAGAGCCCAGCCCTCAGCTGGGCAAGATGGGAAAAGATGGCAGGGTTAGAAGTTGTGGCAATAGAAGAAAGGCTCTCTACTGAGGAAGGGCAAGTGACTGAGGTCTGCCAAGTAGAGGAGTCCAAGACATCAACTGTGTTTTATTATGAATGTATTACTTTTGTTTTCCTTTTTTCTCTTCTGGATGCTCAATAACATGTTAACACAATGTGATTGGCCCAGGTTCTGATTTTTATGACAGTGTTTGTCCCAGTAAATCTGAAGAGGTGCAAAAATTGAGGCTAAAGCAGACTAAGGCAGAGTTGAAAAGGCTTCCTAGAAGAGAAGATGCTTGAATTGCCACCAGAAATAAAGGAATTTCCAGGTGGATAGAAGGTTGTGGGTGAGAGGTCATGGGGATGACAATAGGAGTTTGGTTACAAACAATTTTCAAACTGAAAGAATAGTATTTGCAAAAGCACATGGTGTGAAAGAAGCTTGTCAGTCTAGTGGACTGCAAGCATTGCCTGGCTGGGTAATTGTGGTACATGAACAACCAGCAGCCTCTATATTCTGAACAGCCAATTCTACCATCATCAATTAGCATGCAGAAATTGAACCTACAGGGGAAGGTGAAACAGGAAATATTTTAGTATGACATGTTTTAGTATGATATTCAATAAGATAAAATATATAAACTATCTAGTATCATGCACAGCAAAGCCCATCTGTTATGTCCCAATAAATGTTATTTTCCGCCCTCTTCATCAGTTAAATTTTTTTAAAAAAATCAGGTTTTTGAGTAGAATATATAAGATTAGAACCATGCTTCTCATGAATCTCATTGAAGAAAGACATAATTGTTTCTTTGGACTAATTTAGCATTGGATCATTCACTTGGGAGCCATGTAAATCAGCATTGCAGCAATTCTAAAAGGTAGAGTGTCCAAGAGACCATAGAAAAGGTCAGCTTCACCCCTGTGGTGTGGCTCAGTGTTTGAGTGTCAACCCATGAACCAAGGGGTCACCGATTCAATTCCTGGTCAGGGCACATGCCCGGGTTCTGGGCTCAATCCCCAGTAGGGGACATACAGAAGGAAGCCAATCTATGTTACTCTCTCATCAATGTTTCCATCTCTCTATCTAAAAAATTAATAAAAACATAAATAAAAGGTCAGCCTGGTTATTGGCATATTTGTTGACTGGGTCTATAAAAATGCAGAAAAACTTAGCAGGATCCTATCTATAATAATAAAAAGGTAATATGCTAATTAGACTGGACATCTTCCAGACGTCATTCCGGACGTCCTTCCTGATGAAACCACGGCCGGAGGGAAGCCAGTGCCGGCAGCTGGGGGAAGGAAGGCCTACTCTTGCACAAATTTTCATGCATCAGGCCTCTAGTTTATGTAATAAAAAGGGTGACACTGGTGAGCCTCAAATTTTCAGCAAAGTCTCAGGGAAGTCTGAATGTGGTGGGAATATCATTCCCTGTCACTTTCACTAAGTAGTGGGACTGTTTAATCAATCAGACTAAGAAAGCAAATCAACATGCTTTCCTTTAGATTTTAGAACAGAAACCTTCTACTTCAGAAGAATTCAGTCACCACAGTCTGTATGTTCTGATGCTACAGTAGAACACGTGCTGCAGGGGTCATGTGGAATCTCAGGACGTAAGTTGGGGAAAGTGTAGTCTCTGACCCTCTCTGTTTCCTAATAGTGTCCAGGTCACTGAAGTTTGTTTACAGCTCTTAAAAATGTTAAAAAGTCTTTAGTCTTCAAACAGAAAGACTTTTACCTAGGGTTTATACACTAGATACAGACTTAAACCATATTGGAGCTCCCCATCCCTGCCAAAAAAATTAGTTACTTCGACTTACATACCATTTTGAAAACAATCTATTAAAAAGAGTCAGCCAGATAATTGGTACCTCAATGCAATCAATTTTGTTAAACACTGAATTCAGAGTTGTTCTGGTCTAAGCTGATTTTGCATCTAGACACCAAATATGTGGTCCCTGGGTTTTTTAAAATTCTATCTAAAAAATGAATCGTCACCACTTCCTGCTCAGCTATATGGAAGTTAACTAGATTTCCAGATAAATTATTTTATGTAGACCTAGGTTGTTTTATCTTTTTGTTTTATTTTGTTTGTTTATTACTTTTATGATATCATATAAGTTTCCAAAAATTTCTCATGTAACTATGTTTAGATAAGAAACCTCCTTTCCATGCTTGCTTGATCAGATAACTACCTAATAACAGAATTGCTTACCTAAATCAAAATCAACTTGGCAGCTAACTTACAATTTTACTTCATTAGGGGCCCACAATCCACTAAGCTTCTTTCTTGTACTATACCAAACAAAACACATGAATTAAAGTATTTTTCTTTTCCCCCACTGTATGTTGCTCCAATCACAGCTGTGTTAGTGTGTGTGCATGTATATGTGTATTTGTGTGTGTGTATGTAGGTGTTGACAATCTAAATAACTTAAAATAGGTTGTAATAGTTAATTTGTGTGTCAACTGTGCCCAGATCTGTAGCCAAATATTATTTTGGATGCCTCAGTA
Organism: Myotis brandtii; assembly: GCF_000412655.1. Lineage (NCBI taxonomy): Eukaryota > Metazoa > Chordata > Mammalia > Chiroptera > Vespertilionidae > Myotis > Myotis brandtii. The sequence goes on along the minus strand of NW_005353584.1, from coordinate 1,405,896 downwards.
AGAATGTTTTGGATTAGAATAATATTTATATTGGTGGGCTTTGAGAAAAGCAAATTGCCCTCCATGATGTGGGTGGGCCTCATCCAATCAGCTGAAGGCCAGGAGAGAACAGGCCTGACTTCCCTCCTGAGCAAGAGGGGATTTTGCCAGCCGATCTCAGAAACTGAATTTAACTGCAACATTGGCTCTTTTCTAAATGTTTAGCCTGCTGGCCTTTGGACTTGAACTGCAGCATTAGTTCTTCTCTGGTATTCAGCCTGCCAATTTACCCTGCAAATTTTGGACTTGCCAGCCTCCTTAACTGCATTAACCAATTCAAAAAAAAACCAAAACACAAAAAACCCTATTGATTCTGACTGATTCTTTGGAGAACCCTGACCAATACCCAGCATTCTCTAATTTTGTATTAAATAATCAAAGAATAGAACTTTGTAGTAGCAAAATGTATATTATTTTTGAAACTCTGAAGATGTGCTTATGTATAATCTCAAATATAGAACTTTGTAGTAGCAAAATGTATATTATTTTTGAAACTCTGAAGAAGTGCTTATGTATAATCTCAAATTTATTTCTTAATGTAAAACCAAATGATTCATCTTCTTTGTTTTGTCCATTTAGTAGTGTTTTATTAGGCAAAAAAAAAAAAAAAAAAAATCTCTGGCCTGGCTGATGTGGCTCAGTGATTGAGCATTGACCTACGAACCAGGAGGTCACAGTTCGATTCCAGGTCAGGGCACATGCCGAGGTTTTGGGCTTGATCCCCAGTAGGGGTGGTGCCGCAGGCAGCTGATAGATGATTCTCTGTCATCACTGATGTTTCTATCTCTCTTCCCCCCCCTCTTCTTTCCTCTCTAAAATCAATAAAAACATTTTTAAAAAATATCTGTTTATATGTATTGAAAGGGGATAACGGTTAACATAATAACTTATGCATTAGCTTTCAATTTCTCACTGAAAACATTTCTAGGGACTAGGATAGGAAATGGAGAATCCTTAGTAGCTGCCAGTGTCCTTTTAGAGACAAAAGTGCTCGGCCAATGTCTTTACTGTGCAGCTTCCTGACATCTGACTTCACCGATATACCCTCTGCTGAAAAGTGCTTAAAACTGTTGTAAGAGCACATAAGTCCAAGTATGGTCTTGGGAGGATGCTTCTATTTCCCAAATGAATCCTTCCTGTCACCTCCCCCCCCCAAGAGAACAATTGACCTAGGTATACACTGGTATATAGAAATACACTTTTGGAGACAAAACGTTCACTTATCTGTGAGTTGTGGGGAGGGGAGGCCTTGGTGATTTGGTTGTATCATCTCCTTAGTACTTCTCAAATTAGAGTTCTGAGGTGGTATTTCATGAGTATATGATAAATTATAGGATAAGTGTAGTACACTCTTCTTTAGAGTCATTTTTTTAAGTTTTATTTTAAAAGATCAGTAAATATTCTTGGCCAGTAAGCCAAATCTGTTATTTCATAGTAAAATAAACATTAAAGTATATTATGGAGCAGAATACAAATTTGCATACATGTGGTAAAACTTCTGAGGAAGTTGACATTTATGTAGATGAGTGGCTTTCAGTGGGGTCCTAGTCGCCATCTACTCCCTAATATGAGTTAAGATTTTATTTTCTACTGCTCTCAGTAATACACCTTTGATGAAAAAAGTTTCAGGAGTGTGGTCTTAAAATAGCTTGGCTTTAGACAGTGACAAATATTGAAGAGAAGAGGAGAGAACCAGCCCCATTTGACAAATCCCTCTTCCTTGAGTTAAAAAGTAAACTAACAAAGAAGAGGCAATAGAAAGCAATAGCTATGAACAGAGAATTTTAATGATACTGCTTTAAAAAAATTTTCTTTTTCAGTAAAAGACCTTTCTGATAAATGTTATTACTACAGTCTTTTTAACTTTAGTGCTCACTTTATCTACCATTTACAGAGAACTTTGAATTCTAGGTCACTACATAAATTTCCATATTTACTTTGTTCAACGTCTCTGTGAGACAGACATAATAAATAATTTAGTAAGTGACAAGCATTTGCCTTCAGCTCGCCAAAGCCGTGGTTTTGGTACATTGCTGTGCTGACTCCCACTGTTTTTGCTGTCCTGGTTTAACCAGAAAAGCACATTTATCTGGTAGTAGATATTTCAGAAGTGAAGGAATTCACATTCAGATAATACTGTGCTGTTGTCTTCAAAGCAGTCCATTTTTCATGAGCCTGCAATAAAAGGAAACTCAAGTCATGATCTCTGAGTGTGTAGAACACAGGTATCAATTATTCTGATTATCATACAGACATTTTCTAAAAGACTGAGAGAAATACAATGGAAGAATAATTCCAAGCAAGGTTTGGTTTTCACACTTTTAGTAATCTGTTTACTTCATTGATGAAATGTTTTGCAGTATTCACAGGGCCACAGTGTGACCCATGTGGTAGAGTCTTGGTATATTACAGTATCTGTCAGTTGATCACAGCACAGGTCTACAATTACAGTTAGGAGTATACTTGAAAATTTGAATATTCCCTGAGGAAGACACAGCCTTCCAGTCTATGTAATTATTTAATTTTCCAAAGAAATAAAGTCTTTTTTTAATACCTCTAAATTATGCATGTTGGAGTAAAACAGGCATAAAACTAGATTCAAGCTACTGGTTTCCATCAGCAAATGCTAAGCAGAACCAAGCTGATCCTGCTAGACCAGTTAAAACTCATCTATGTGGAGTAAGGAGAGGACCCAAGCCCCAGGAAAACACAGAAATTCAACTTTTAAAATGATTTTATTTATTTATTTGTTTATTTATTTATTTATTTATTATTTTTGTTGTTATTAATCCTCTCCCAAGGATATTTTTCCGTTGACTTTTAGGGAGAGTGGAAGAGAGAGGAAAAGACAGAGAGAAACATCAATGTGAGAGAAACATTGATTAGTTGCCTCCTTACAAGCCCCTACCAGGGCCCAGGCCAGGGAGGAGCCCACAACCAAGATACATGCTCTTGACTGGAATCAAACCTGGGACCCTTTGGTCCACAGGCCAATGCTCTATCCACTGAGCCAAACTGGCTAGGACTATAATGATTTTATACAACTTTTATACTTGGTGGTAGTGAAAATCTAATACATGTGGAAAGAAAGAAAGAACAAATCAGTGAAGAAATTAATTGCTATACATCCTCATTTTCTAAATTGCTGAGTTGTAAGAGGGAAATCATGACTGATTGAAATCCTCAGATAATTTAGCAATTTCATTTGGCCTGGAGTTTCAAAGTGTTCTTCCATCAAAAAGAGGAAATAAAACTGGTGAATTCAAGTTTCTTTTTTATTTCTCTTGGAATGAGTATACAAATGAATAGGAAAATGTAAAAAAGACAAGCAAATGAAATGACATTAAAGGCTTGGATAATTATAACAGAGGGAAGTTAGCAGCTGAACAACTGAGAGAGAACTAAAATGTGACCGCAATCCATCCATCCACCTACCCAAACATGTAATCATTTATTGAGACTTGACTACTTAACAGTCATTTTAGTAGCTCCTGAGAATAATTATTTTGATGTAGAAGACTTGCACTTTACCTTTGTAGCCTAAGTAGGAAGGTTGGGTGCATGAAACAAACAATTTCAGTGTGACATTTTGTGAGCTATTCACAAGTGAACAGCATGCAAAGGGGAGAGATGTAGGAAGGACAAATGCCCCCTTGGAAAGCCGGGAAAGGCATCAGAAAGGAGACATTTGATCTTAGTTTTGAAAGTAGATGTGGAGTTCACCAGACCAAAGGCACTTTATGGAGAGGAAAGGGCAGGGATAGCTCATGGCAGATGGACAGGAAAAATCAGGACTAGGTTGGTGGTGTGTTAAAGCCAGCTGATGTGATGCCTATTTAAATGCAAATACCTGATCAACCAGTGTGTTTTCCCACATATTCGGACTGTGATCTGGGTCCCAGTAATCTTGCAAATATACGTGTCTTTTGAGATGTAGGAACTGGTTTGCTGGGTCTTCCAACAAAAATGGCGCTCCCAATGCTCCTGTAATTCAGAGTACAAGAGCACAGCATCTTTTAGGGCAACAGTTTACATCTCAATGTTTCCTCTTAAAGAAACACAACTGTGGTCCTGGGAAAATGGGCACCTGAGAAGGAAACCTTGGAAAAGTTTTGCCTTGAGGGAAATGGCTGCTCCTTAGTCCTTTGCCACCATTGTACTGACACCACCCTATGTGAGCTTATATGGTACAGCATGAAAGCTAGTGCTGTGTGGTGGATGGAGATTTTCAGAGCTTCTGTACATGCATGGGAGCCCACAGAATCAAATTCCAGCCCCATCACTATTTTAGGCAAGTTGTTTAATTTCTCTAAGCTCTAGTTTTCTTATATATAAAATGGTATAATAAAAATAGTAACAACACAGTAACAAAATAACATTGGATTACCATAAGAATTGGAAAAATTAATGAATATAAACTACCTGGCTCAAACCTGGCAGTCAACAATGTTATTCTTGCCTTCCAAGCCTTCTAAAATAGAACATATCTTTCAGTTTAAAGTAGATTGCTCCCAAGTCTGGCACCGTAGTTAAGATTGTTAGTATCAATAGAGCCATCATTAAATCAAACAGACCTGTATTTTCTAACTCCTTCACACTTCAGGATCAAAAAAAGAAAAAAAGATGATAATTTTAAAAATTCAAATTTCCTTAAGATCTTGAAATTTTAATAGTCTATATTGTGTTTTTATTCTTTTAAAAAATATATATTTTATTGTTTTTTACAGAGAGGAAGGGAGAGGGATAGAGAGTTAGAAACATCGATGAGAGAAACATCGATCAGCTGCCTCCTGCACACCCTCTCCTGGGGATATGCCTGCAACCAAGGTACATGCCCTTGAGCGGAATCGAACCTGGAACCCTTCAGTCCACAGGTCGACGCTCTATACACTGAGCCAAACCTGTTAGGGCGTGTTTTTATTCTGAAATAAAACACAATCAAGTTCAGAGTTGTAAATTGAATAAATATAAAGGAAAACACACAATCTTCACCTATATGTAACAATGCAGTCTATTTATTGCTTGTGATAAAGAAGCATTTATTACAAATCTAATTGTAAGCATGTTATGTTAGGCACTCTACACATTCATCATTAAACAGATATCTATTGAAAAATACTCTGTATGGATTGGGGTAAGTGAGCTATCAGGTATGAAAGTTCTCTATAGAAAAGAGAAAGAAAAGGCTTAAGATACAAAATAAGAGAACATAAGATTTGATTGTGCTAAGAAAGTTTTGGAGAAGCTTATATTACTGAGCACTAGGGTTTTGGGACACAAGCAGACATTTTCATGGTCAGGAAATTGCTTCACCTATTCCTTGAAGGAAATATTAAATTAGCTTCATGGGAGAAGGGCAAGACTTTTAATTTTAAACTGTTGGAATAATGAGAGCAAAAGTCATTGTGAATCTACAAGACTAATTTCTGAAAACAAGTATATACACAAATATTAATAATATTAGCTAGCACTTATTGAGCATGGTGCTAAATTCTTTAGCTGAATTACCTTATTTAATACTCACAACAAACCTAAAAAGTAGCACTGTCAATATTTCATTTTTCAGACACAGAAACTAAGTCATAGAAAATTTAAAAAAATACGTTGAAGGCCACACAACCAGTGGGAGGCAGAGATGAAATTCTTCCTTCAGAGCTACTGCACTACATTATGACTGTGAGCCAGGAATACTCGGGGCCAGGGAGAAACATGTAATACTCTTTGTAATAATTTAAGCAATAAAAATATATATTTAAAAAAAAAAAAGAAACAACAGTTATTTACACATTCTCTATGAACGCATGCTTTTCCAAGCTCGGACTTGAGCTATAAGAAGGGTTTTAATTATTAGCCCTATTATTTCTAGTTTAACTTGCCAATCCAGTAACCTCTGGTTACAAATGAGTGTCTATGGAAAACGACAGCCTCTCTGGATACTATACATCAATCAGGCTGCCTCTGGATGCAAAACACTGCACTACTACTAATGCAGGATTGAAAAATGATTCAGACATATTCTTCATTTATAAAATGTTAGCAACTTTATTTATTCAATGATTTAAAAATAGAAGACAAAAGTCAACCTCAGAAGATATTAGTAACAGATGTCAGAAATAATTCTTGCCTGCTGCTACATAATCTAGTTCAATACAGTCAAACCAGATGGTGGTGGAAGCCATTCTCTAAGATTGTCCCCAAAGATCACTGCCTCCTGTTATTCATATTCTGGGTGGTCACCTCTTTCACTTAGCAGGGCTGACCAGTGTATGCATAGTGTGTGATATCACAGTGTGTGATTTCTGGGGCTAGGACATAAAAGCTATCATAGCTTCTGGCTTGCCCTCTCTTGGATCCCTTGCCCTAAGGGAAGTCAGTCCTCTACCAACAACCATGAGAGCCAGGCACTGGGAATCTGATGCTTTTGCTCCAGTCAAGCCTTCAGATGACTACAACCCCACTAGCATCTTTAACTATAACCTCGTGAGAGATCCTAAGTTAGAATCATCAACCTATGCCACTCCCAAATTCCTGACCCTCAGAAACTGTGAAATAATAAATGTGGATTGTTTTAAGCTGCTAAGGTTTGGGGAAATGAGTTATGCCATAGTAGATAACTAATGCAATGCATTATAAGCACCTACTAATATCAAGGAAACTGCTAATCAACAGAGTTGAGACTAGGATGAGGCAAGTGAGGTCACTAAAGCATCCTATATAATAAAAAGGTAATATGCAAATTGACCATCACACCATCACACAAGATGGCCACCCCCATGTGGTCACAAGATGGCCACCACTAGATGGCCGGCAGGGGAGGGCAGTTGTGGGTGATCAGGCCAGCAGGGCAGGGCAGTTAGGGGCGACCAGGTCAGCAGGGGAGGGCAGTTGGGGGGGACCAGGCTTGCAGGGGAGGGCAGTTGGGGACAATCGGGCCAGCAGGGGAGCAGTTAGGCATTGATCAGGTTGGCAGGGGAGTGGTTAGGGGGGGATCAGGCTGGCAGGCAGAAGCAGTTAGGGGCAATCAGGCAGGCAGGCAGGCAAGCGGTTGGGAGCCAGCAGTCCTGGATTGTGAGGGGGATGTCTGACTGCCAGTTTAAACCGGCAGTCAGACATCCCCCAAGGGGTCCCAGATTGGAGAGGGTGCAGGCTGGGCTGAGGGACACCCCCCTCCCCCATGCATGAATTTTGTGCACTGGGCCTCTAGTAAAATATAAGAAGGAACTCACTCTCAGGGTTATGCAAATGTTGTACCATAAGCTTGCCACTTGCCTCACCCCAGTCTCAACTGGATGCAAAACACTGCACTAAGAAGGGTTCAAATTATTAGCCCTATTATTTCTAGTTTAACTTGCCAATCCAGTAACCTCTGTTTCCAAATGAGTGTCTATTGAAAATGACAGCCTCTCTGATAATCACCACTGCATGGAAAGACAAACAAACAAAAAACAAGTAAAAACCCCTTGCCTCTAAGGAACTGATAATCACCACTGCATGGAAAGACAAACAAACAAATAAAAAACAAGTAAAAACCCCTTGCCTCTAAGGAGCTCACATTATATTCAGAGTTCACAAATAATTATAGGAACACATATTGTGACTAGACCTTCTAAAGGGGGAGTGAGTAATTCGAATATTGCATGGAGGCTGCACAGAGAAATTAGTTTTGAGTTGAGCATCAAAGAATATGTAAGGTTTCACAGCTTGGAGGAAGGAGTGGCAGCAAAGGGCATGTATTCCAGGCTGAAGAAGATAAAGAGCTCAGAGCAGAGGAGCAAGGTGAGTTTCCGGTTCAATGACCCTCACTTTGCCAGTGTGATCGAAGGTAACTTTGTGGTATGGATGTGTTAAAGATAATGTTGGAAAGATCATCTGGAGCTTGATTCTGAAAGATTATACTGTCATACCAAGGACTTTGGGCTTTAGTCTGTAAATAATGATCATTTATGTGCCAGAAAATGATCAGGACCAGTTTTACTAAAAAAAATTTTTTATTGTGATAAAATATACATAAATAAAACATACCATTTTAAACATTTTTAAGTATACACTTCAGTGGTATCATGTACATTCACAATGTCGTGCAACCATCACCACTATCTCCAGAACTTTTTCAGTGTCTGAGATAGAAACTCTGTACCCTTTAAACAATAATTCCCATGGTCCTCTCCCCCAGCCCCTGGTAAACACCTTTTTACTCTGTGTCTCTAGGAGTTGGTTTATTCTAGGGACCTTAGATAAAGGGAATCCTGTAATATTTGTCTTTCTGTGTCTGACTTATTTCACATAGTATATCTTCAAGTTTTGTCCATGGTGTGGCATATGTCAGCCTTTCATTCCTTTTTAAGGCTAAATATTTGTTATGTATATGCCAAGATTTTGTTTATCCATTCATAGATTTACTTTTGACAACTCCTTTGTCAATGGTATGGAGAGCCGCTGGTAAAAGGAAGAGAGTAGAGTGAAAGAAACAAGGTCAGAGGCTCTTCGAATAGTCCAGATGAGAGGTAAGTAGGTGACAGAGGGATGGGAAGACAGGATGGACTGGGAGGGAACTGGGAACTCCCCTTCATTTAGGCTGACTAGTATGGACTGACCAGTATTGCATTTTTGGTTTCAGCTGAAATGTGTTAATAGGTGACTTTCAGATTTCTCTTTATTACATTTGAATCAAAAGTGTTCTACAATGGTACATGTTTAATGTGCACTTACTCTGTTTTTAAAAAGTTGCCTTTTAAAACAAAGGGAATGTCTAGGTAAAGTAAATCTGATACCCTCAATATCAAATAAATATTTCTAAAAAAAATTATGCTTAGGATATAATTTACAGCTGAAAAAGAAATCACAATAATTCTTAAGATAGTTTTATTTAGAAACATCCAAAAGTAAAACCAGTATTCTGCATCATTATCCTGGTGCACTGTACAATTGCTAAGAAAAAACATTGCTATTATATCAATCTTGGCCGAGAAGCATGCTTTAAAATACAAGCCCAAGCTATTTTAAGCTCTAATAATTCTGTCTCTTGTAAATCTTTTTTTTCTTTTTTTGCTCATGAAAAATATTTCACTCATATAATCTCCTCCGGCACCCCTCTCCACACACACACCCCCGCCCCCCTCAAAACAAAGTGCTTACCTCAGCATTATGTGACCAACAGGCATCCAATAAATATTAATTGATGGTGATAATAACATCACCCAGGAGAGAGACAGAAAGTAGTATTTATTATCCCATTTTACAAATGAGAAAATTGTCATGCGGAGATGAAATGACTCACTCAAGGTCACATAGTAAGTCAATGGCAAGACTGGAAATAAAATAAGTTATATAGAAGGGCATGCTATTATCCTCTCTGCTTGAGAAATCTCTCCTCCCTTTTTCAATCTGCCTGATCATCCTTGAAAGTTAGTGAGAACAAAATCAGAGTTTTGTGTTTGCAAGCCTATGTAATACTGCTGGGGTTTGAAAACCGAACCCTGACTTTTATTACCTTGTTGGCTATTAAATGAGTGGGTTTTTTAAATGTAGGCCAATGTGAGTCAGGTTAATACCTTTTTTAAACTTTATAATCATAAGCTATAAAAATATATTTTTCTCTTTCCAAATTCCTATACACCCTCCTTTCTTTCATCCTGTATCATAGTCTTACTAAGACCTGTTAAGCTTAGTTCTACTATCGAAACCATTCTAGAATATCCTCTGCAGAAAGTTCTGTGCAGTAGAAACAGGCAAGAGTATGGAGCTATTTGAGATCACACCTCTCTTCACACAAGCCAAGAAAGATCAGAGATGCAAAGTCTTATCCTGGCCCTGGCAGTGACTAGTCACCAAGTCACTTTTTATCCCTGTATCTCCATTATCTGTTCTGTAAGATGAGGCTGCATCATATCATCTCTAAGGTCTCTTCCAGCTCTAATGTTTTTAACCGGGATGTATTCACAACAAAGAAGTCGTTAACTGAAAATGTCTTTCTCTGTGTGGTATTATGTCATTGGAGCATACAGAATATGCTAAGTGGGCACAGCTCCTACTACCATCAAGGAATTTACATACTGAGAAATTCAGCACTGAAACAGACAGAAATAAGTGAAAGAGAAGTCAAAATAGACCTGCCCAATAATTAAAGCAAAACAAATAAAAATGTATTCACATTATGCACAAAGATGAGTGTCCATCACAGGCTGGTGAGCAGTATGGGAGTAACGGGAGCTATATTAGAAGTGGAAAGACTCCCTATATTGCTATCTCCAGGGAAGGCTGGAAAAGACACTTGAAACTGGATAGTGGAGAAATAACTGTCTGTATACTATGCATGTGACCATGAAAATGATACTTGTGGTAGGAACCCATACACTAAAAAGATCAATGTGAATTAATGTGAAACTTAAGATACAGAACGAAAGGGCAGCGTTTGCTGGCAGATTCCTGTTTTCTTCAATTTGGACTAATCTCAGGCCTCCTTTTTCCCTTGGTGTGCTCTGCCCCTGTGGAGGGGAAGTGCCTCATTTAATTGGTAAGTACAAGAGGCATGTCCAGCCCACTCTTCCTTTTTTCTCTGGAGAGTGCGCTGCCCTCAGAGGGCACACTTTCTGTTCTGGTTCTGCAACCTGCAATTGGGTATGAAATTTGCCAAGTTGTGGGTCCAGTCATCAGGCCTGTTATGTACTTATATATAGTACACATTGCACCTTCCAGTTGGCCTTTCTCAGTAATAAAGAAAATGGATTGCCTTTCCTAATCATTTTTGGTTTATTTCTCAACCTGATCAAAACCAGGGCAAAGAAGGGGAGTGCTATGTGTCAGAATGTGGCTCAGAGAACCCAACAGGTCTGTTTTCTCAGATCCTCACTAAGAAACAGGAAAAAAAATAGAGCACAGACAGAGCACTCCAACCAGCAGGAGTTTTCCATCCCTGGACAGCCATGACTGTGAATTTCTTCCCTCATGTAACCTTCAGCATCTGTGAAGTAAATGTGTTGGGATTCAGTGGGGATAGAAGACATAAAATATCTGCCAGGTTCATAGGATAGGCCTATAGTAGCTCTTTCCCTTGGGTTCCAGTGACACTGATATGTATAGTGTTACCTGATACCTGTACTAGAGAATAAGCTCTATAGTCCTGTCACAAGTTCAAAACACTTAGGTATGGGATACTGAAAGTAAAGCACCTAGCACTCAGTCCAAACAATGAGAGAATAACATTTACTATTTACTATTTTTATTGGACATAGTCTCAGCCCATGCCCTTAAATTATTGATGTCTTAAAAAAAAAAAAGATAATATAAGTACCCAGGCAATTATTTGTGCACATAAGTTAAGTACTGAAAGTATAAATGGTCACTAGAGATCCTATCTAATAAAGAGGGAATATGCTAATTGACCTTCATGCCATTGCAAAGATGGCGGCACCCACAGTCAATAAGGAGGGAATATGCTAATTGCTGCCACACCCTCAAAGGTGGCAGCACCCACAGCCACAAGATGGCTGTGCCCAGTCCCCTCAGCCCCACTGGGGTGGCAGGTATGTGGCAAGGCTGGGCCCACTCCTCGCGCCTGCCTCCAGAGTCCCTTAGCCCCCCAGCCACCCAGGGCTGGCCCGAGGCACAGGCAAGCCTTGGATGGCGGCTGCCCAGCCACCAGGGCTGCCTGAGGCTCAAGTAACCAGGCCAGCTGAGGCTTGAGCTGCCGGCAGTGGCAGCAGCAGAGGTGTGATGGGAGCATCACCTTCCCCTGATTTCGGGGTCGCCTCCCACCCCTGAGGGCTCCCGGACTATGAGAGGGGGCAGGCCAGGCTGAGGGACCCCCCTCCAGTACATGAATTTTCATGCACAGGGCCTCTAGTTAAGTACTAAAGAGGATCAGGAGAAAAGAATATACAAACATCTTGGCAATTCAGTAACATTCTCAAAGACCTGTATAAATGTAGGATAATTTTTTTTTAATTTTGTGAAAGATTAAAATACTAATGTTTAGGTTCATAATTTTTAGACTTAAATATTTTTTTCTTTGTGTTAAGTAAATAATTTTCTTCACAAATAATAAAATAGTTATTTTTTTCTTTTTACTCTATACTTTGGTCACTGACCAAAACTTCATGGTGGAAGATAAAATAGTTATATTTAATAGAATGGATTCTTTCATTTTGCTGAAATTCAGATAAAAATTAGTGAGAGAGAAAATGAAAGCTAAGAAATTTGGGTTGTGAGAGAAAAAGGTTGAAAAAGAAAAAGAAAGGAGAAGAGAGAAATCAAGAAAAGAAATCAAAGAAAGAAGAGAAAAAAGAAGGGAGGTTGTAAAATATAAGAAGTCCTGAGGAGAACAGGACACAAACAGGCAGTAAGATGAGAGAAGCAAGGAGGTTTGATGGACCTGCATTGGGGAAAAAAAAGAGGCACTGGACTATGGGACCAGTTCTCAAATCCTCAGGATCATAGTAAATGATCTGTTATTAAAATGCTCTGTAACTGAACTTTTAACTCAGAGATTTCAACTTTATTGACGTCACAATTGCTGATGTGTTGAGTACTTTGAAATGTAAACAGAAACTGGTTTGGCTGGAGTTCAACTTCCATCTGTTTTAACCTGCTCTCAGTACACAGCCACATTCACCCTCACTCTTGTGGCCACGTATTTGCCTGGGATATACTTTGGAGCCAGCAGATATTTTATTGGTCTTTAATCGCATACCAGCGGTTCTCAACCTGTGGGTCGAGACCCCTTTGGCGGTCGAACGACCCTTTCACAGGGGTCGCCTAAGACCATCCTTCATATCAGATATTTACATTATGATTCATAACAGTAGCAACATTACAGTTATGAAGTAGCAACGAAAATAATTTTATGGTTGGGTCACAACATGAGGAACTGTATTTAAAGGGTCAGAAGGTTGAGAACCACTGGCATAGACAGAGAAATCTGTAACTCATGAAAAGCAGCATTTTGCATGATCCCATAGTGAGCCTTTCTGGGTCACTGCCTATGTGTGTTGATGGGATTCCCAACTCTAGTGTCATGACAAAAAATTCCACGTGGGTAGGAAAAGAGAGTTTTTCTACAACATTCAGCATGCTCAATGAATCTAGTCATAGGCAATGACATTTTTGGTTTTTGTCCAACCAAGTTATTTACCAGTTTATTCTTACTACCCACTTTCTTCAAAGCAAGATCAACCTTAAGCCAAAGTGAGTAGGTAAAATTAAGATTTTTTAATAATATATTTTATTGATTTTTTACAGAGAGGAAGGGAGAGAGAGAGAGTTAGAAACATCGATGAGAGAGAAACATTGATCAGCTGCCTCCTGCACACCCTCCACTGGGGATGTGCCCGCAACCATGGTACATGCCCTTGACCGGAATCGAACCCCGGACCCTTCAGTCCGCAGGCCGACGCTCTATCCACCGAGCCAAACCAGCCAGGGCTAAAATTAAGAGTTTTAAATAAAAATCTTATAAAAGAAACCAAAAGTGTATCAAGGAATAAAGACTCTCCAAGAAATTGGATGGCTACAGGCCTGATGGAAAAGGGCTATTCCTTTCATGAAGAGAGGGCAAAAAGGGAGGGGTTGGAGGTGCTGATGGGGTCATGGGGAAGAAAGTGTAAGCTTAACAGCTCTTGTCAAGAGAAACCAAACCAAACCAAACCAAACAAACTTCATGATAAATTGGCCTTGGTTACTAACTGTGGACTGAAAAATAGGAGTTTAAACTATGCCAGAGAAACAGGCTAAAGGCACTTTCAGTTTTCCTCTGTATAAAACCAAAAGACATACTTGTACTTTATAGATAGTCCTGATCACAGGCCAATAATAAGGGCATAACTCCTCCTCCCCCCACTCCTCCCCCCTCCAATTGTTTCATATAGGAGTCAACCCCCAAAATTGGTTTACTTATTTAGTGAAACATTTTCCAAATATGTGTATTTTCTCTATTTCCTCTTTCTGAGATATGGGGCTATTTGATTTTATTAAGTGCCCTACTGAGGTGGAACATGTTGAGTTCAGGACTTCATTTTCCCTTCAGTACAACTAGGAACTGTCATAGAACAATCTTCAGTTATATCCTGGTCTGACTCTATTTCCTCAGATAAAGTCACCCAGCTCCCTAACTCCAGACCTTTACTTGTCGAACCAATGGCTACAATACTGGCCCTATTACTTTTTCAGGAGATCTTGCTGTGTGCCCTGCTGCCTCTCCTGTTTCTGCATAGCCCATATCTAGCATTGTGGTGCCGGAGGGGACAATTTGTAGAAAGAAGGGTTTTGTTCTCAAAAGACCTGGATGTAGAATTTGTATGTGAATTGGCACCCACTATTGATTAACCGTGTAGTTTGGTCATTTATCTTGTCTAAGTCTCAGTTTTCTTTTTGTATAATGGGAATCATAACACCTATCTGCAGAGTGTTTTTGAGAATTGAATTCAATTAAGGTGACATATGGACAGCTCTTGACACATAATAAAGACTTAAAATAGTAGTAGCAATTTTGTTGGTTTATTATAGGAGAAAGCAATTCTTGACCTAATTGCTAACGAGAGAGTTGCTTTGTTTTATAATCAAATGATGACACTTGACTTCTAATTCTCTGACTAGGGAATCATCTCCAATGTGTAAGGTACTATTTTGAGAAAATCAATAAAATAATTTGGGGACTTTGCCCATATATGTAATTACTTGAGTAAGACTATCATTTTTAGCTTCAGCATTCCCATTAGGAAAATAGATAATGAGATCTTTTCCCTATTTACTTCAAATTAAGTTCTAGATAAAAGTAATTTGTTAGACAACTAATCTGTAACAGAGAAAACTTTTTAAAATAACAGAAACAAACAAATTTTTTAAATGGTTGTTTTTTTATGATAAGCAGAAGGGCTCCTGGGAGGAATAGATGAATAGGCTGCATTCTTTTTTTTTTTCTTTATTGGTTAAAATATTACAAATGTGTCCTCATTCTTATATGTAAAAGGGAGGGAGGAGAAGTAAAGAAAGTTGATTCAAGCTAATATTTTCCTACTTTAGAGCTGTATGACTTAGAAAATGTCGGTTAAATTAGTTACTAGTATAACAAATAAACTGGGTTCTAAAGACTTCAGTCTCTTCAGTCCGAAAGCAATAAAGGCTTCTTTCCTGAGATCTGAAGGGCACCCAGCAGTGTCAACGATCCTCTGTTCTTAGTTTCTGATCTCAGCTTGTACTGGCATGAACTTCAATGACATAAACTCAGTCATTCATTTATTTATTCACTATTAAGTGAAGTGAGTTAAAGCAGTTTCTTTATAGGTAGACATATTTGTATCTCAGCTGGAGTTAAAGTTAATTCCAACTTCTACGTGCACAAAAATCACTTTTGCAGAACCATTTCCCCTTTGCCAGATATTTTTGACCCTGCAGTGTTCACAGGGGAATGTGGACCAGATGTAGTGCTTTTAGCCTTGCAGTCATCCACTGTCACCAACTCTAAAAGTCAATTGCATGGATCAGCAGTCAAGGCAAAGCTTTATACTGATGGATTATAACCAGCCCATGGCTTCAGTTTGCAATATGCTCCTCACTCACTCACTTAAACTGAGCCAAACTCACTTTTTTTCGTCTGGAGATATAGGCTTAACTTGGTGTGATGATAATTGCTTTATATTAACGTGGTTAAAAATTTCTAAATAATTTAATTAAACATGTCCCAAATATAAAGTGCAATATTGATGTTTAAAACTCTTTATGAAGCCCTGCCTGTGTTCAATCCCCAGTCAGGGAACGTAGGTCAGGATGCATAGATGGGGCATGTACAGGAGGCAACCAATGGATGTTTCTCTCTCTTCCTCTCTTCCTCTTTCTCTCTCTCTCTCTCTCTCTTTCTTCCCCTCTCTCTAAAACCAATAAAAACATATCCTCAGGTGAGGATTAGAAAAAGACCTCTTTACTAAAATTGTGGACAAAAAGGGGCCACATGCTAACCTGACTAGCTCAGGGAAGGCCTGCATGGCGGTCTTGCAAACTCAAAGACCTAAAGTAACCACAAAGGATGGTCTGAAATGAAAATTTTAACTAAAAGCAGTTATGGTGGGTAGTCATTTCCTGGGCAGGTATCTTCCCTGACAAAGATAAACTTTGATCTTAACTGAGCCTGTTGTCCTTTTGCATCTATGATAACATACCTTTGGAATGTCAAGATAACTTGTAACTGCCCCTTTTCTGGACCCCTCAGGGCACAACCAATGTGCCAGGGCACAGGCCACAAATTCCCTCATTGTTATTGTGTTAATTTTTGACTGTTAACTATCCTGTACCCATCTATGTAAAAGAAGCATGTGTCTATCATTTTACTTTTTATCCAATCCAAGACATTTCCCTGTTTTGCTTTCTCCCACCTCCCTAATCTATCACCAATGGATTTCATGTAACCCGCCTTTGATGGTAATTTATGAAAATGGGTGAAAAGCCATCATTCTTCAGAGCATTATGTCAATACATTGAGATTCTGCTTCCCAGCAATTGTCAACAGTTTGGCTCAAATAAACTTACAAAAATTATTTATAGGTTTGAATGTTTCTTACCTTAACAAAATTATTCACAAGCTTAGGAATAAAAGGCTAATTATGTATTCTCATATATACCTAGACTAATAGTTTAGATATAGTGCACAGTTGGTGGGAATACAGACTGGTGCAGTCACTGTGGAAAACGGTGTAAAGATTCCTCAGAAAAAATGGAACTGCCTTATGACCCAGCAATTTCACTTTGGGGAATATATCTGAAGAAACCCAACTGATTCAAAAACTATATGCACCCCTTTGTTTCTTGCAGTGCTATTTACCGTAGCCAAGATATGGAAGCAACCCCAAGAGCCCATTAGTAGACAAGTGGATAAAAAAATGGTGGAACAGATATAAAGTGGAATATTATTTAGCCATAAAAAGAATGAGATCTACCACTTGCAACAGCATAAATGGACCTAGAGTGAAATTGTGCTAAGTGAAATAAACCAGAGAAAAATAAATACCCTATGATTTCACTTATATGTGAAATCTAAAGAGCAACATAAACAAATACAATAGAAACAAACACATAGGTACTAAGAACAGACTGATGGTTGCCACAGGGGAAAGGGTTGGGGGACTGGGTGAAAAAGTGAAGGGATTAAGAAGTATAAATTGGGGTTTTTTTCTGTATGCATTATGGTGTGTAAGGACATATGCAGAAGAAATATAGTTATGTAACCCTTTTCTGTCAATCATCCCTGAATGCAAATGAAAGTCTCCATCCAGAAAAATCCCTCTTTTAAACCGTATAACCCAGGAGTTCGAGGCCACTCTCTCTGGACTGGCCTGCTCCTCGTTTGGAGTATATCTTCAATAAATCCTACTTTGCTTTAAAAGAAAAAAGGTACAAATTGTTAGTTATAAAATAGTCATGGAGATGTAAGTACAGCAGAGGAAACATAGACAGTAATATTGTAATACCTATGTGTGGTGCCAGGTAGGTACTTGAAGTATCAGGAGATTACTTGTAAAGTATGTGATTGCCTAACCATTATGCTGTACACATGAAACTAAAACAAAACAACATTGAGTGTAAACTGTAATTGAAAAATAAGATTAAAATATAATGCAAAAAAAAATGAAATATAAAAAATGATTTTAGATATAGATATGTGTGTGTGTGTGTGTGTGTGTGTGTGTGTGTGTGTGTGTGTGTACCTCAAGCAAAGTACATAATTTTTGCATGGTTCTCAGAGGCATATTATAAAAGTAGAAATTTATTCTGATTTAAGCATCTACATCAGAGTATTTATAAATTGCAGAGATTTAACTGAGAATAATTTATACCTTTGTGAGTATCTTCAGTTTGGGTTATAAGAAAAACAAATGATCTCTCAGTTCAATTCAGATATAAGCCCCTGAATTACCAGGCCAATATGGCAGCAAATTATCTGGCTTCCAGTGCCTTCCTTGATCTGTCTTTAAAACACCGCTTCTCTGAGCTACTGCTTGCCCTAAAGGTTAATAAATTCATACTCTCAAAGTACCTTGAGGTCGCCACATAATAGTACGATGTAAGTATTACAGTTTCTAAAAGGCATTTAAATTCATCTTTGCTCAAGGACACCAGAGCACTTCTTTGGTGGCAGCAATTCAATAAATTTCTTAGCAACAATAGCATGTTACTATGTTAACAATAATTAGGAATAAAATGGTCACACACACAGACACACAGTTAACACTAACGTGTTCAAAAACACAGCATGGCACATAGCTTGTTTTCCTCAATGCTTTAGAATTGGTCTATGGATAGAGCCTGTTTATTCATGTCTTTAAAAAGTCAAAAGGGGTTATCTATCAACCTAGTAATTGTAAAAAATATAAGAAGAAAAAAATAGGTTCTTACCTATAAGCAAAGTTGAACACAGGACCACTTGAAGCATTTTATAGGCCATGATCCTGTTTTGAAAAAAAAAAAAAGATTTGTTTATTTTAATTTACACCAAACAAAGCTTTAGGGCATATTGGGACTTTCCAGGAACATAGAGCTTACCTGTTAGGAGCTGAGGCAAGGCAGAGAGAGGCCGTTGCTCGAGAGAGCTTTTTTTTATATAGCGCCTGCCTTTTTACCCTTTGGACTTTTTTGGATTGACATTTTACGAGCTGTTTTGTATTACATGGGTCATGTATTTATTTACTAATTTTGTCACTTACACAGACTAATGTGATGTAAAAAAAAGGTAGAAAACTGATATATTGCTGGTGGGAATATAAAATGGTACAGCTACTTTGGAAAACAGTTTGGCAATTTCTTATAAATCTGAGCATGCAATTGCCATACAACCCATAAATTGCACTATTGGGCATCTATCTCAGGGAAATGAAAACCTATATTCATACAAAAAAACCTGTGTAAGAATGTTCACAGCAGCTTTATTAGTAATATAAAAAAAACTGGAAACAGCAACTTTATTAATAATTCACAAAAACTGGAAACACCCCAGATGTCTTTCAACAGCTGACTGTTAAGTAGATAGAGGTACACCTATACTATGGATTATTACTCAGCAATAATATAATAAAAATTATTGATAGACATAACAACTTGGACGAATTTCAAAATTACTTACTTGTATGTGTCCATATATATAGCCTTCTTGATATGACAAAATTATAGAAATAAAGAACATTTTGGTATTTGTTAGGGATTAAAGATGGAGGTTAGGGAGGTGGTTTTGGTTATAAAAGGGCAATATGAGGAACCCTTGTGGGATGGAGCAGTTCTGTACCTTGACTGTGGTAGCTATATGAACATAAACATGATAAAATTGCATAGAAATAAATACACATCTCTCTCTCTCTCTCTCTCTCTCTCTCTCTCTCTCTCACACACACACACACACACACACACACACACACACAAATTAGATGTAAGACTGGGAAAATATGAATAGTATTAGTAGATTATCTCATAAGTATATCAATATCAATATACTAGTTGTGATATTATACTCCACTCCAGTTTGCAAAATGTTACCATGGGGGAAAGTGGGGGAAGAACACACAGGATCTCTCTGTATTATTTCATTACAAGAGTGCGTGTGACTCTCGAGATCTCAAAATATAAAGTTTAATTAAAAGCAAAGGAATTTTTAACTGCATGGTAACATCTGTTTCCAACAAGAGAACATAATGAGTAAAACCAGAACTTTTCTCATTTTCATTTTTCAAACAATTACCATTTTCAGTGGCAAGATTAACAGTTAACCAAATGAATTTATCATCATACAGTTTACTCTAAACAGCAAACTATGCATCAGTTATGTCAGCCAGTCTCATCAAGATTATGCAATCTGTAACAAGTAGGTATAGAGAGGTACAGGTGATAGAGGACAACTTTCTTATTGTCTATTTTCGAATTATAGAGAGTGTTTAAAATCCATATTTACCTAGCTGGGTGTTATGCTCTAATTACTGATGGAATGCTTGGGAAGACAGATACCTGGAAATAAGCACAGCAAAATCATGACAGCTTATCCCATATGTCCATCTATGAGATTCTGTTGGTGCAACAGCCATTGCCCTTGTTTTTCTTCAGTGGAGTGGTATAGATATGCAGTTGCATAATAGACTAGAGGAGTCTCAAGAAAAACAGATGCAAAATACCTTGTTACTTGGAGTGCATAGAGCCAAAGGAGAAATTCATCTTCCTCTCTTCACTTTCTTCCATCATTCCTCAACTTATGGATCTAAAATGGGGTTTGTCTGGAGGAGGGATGGGAGCAAGGTTGCATACTATCTTTTTTACTTTACTTCTCTCACAAAATGAGTCATTAGTAAATTATTTTGGATGAGATTTGCAATACAAGTATAAAATAATAATAGTTCTTCCATGAATTATATATATACTAGAGGCCCAGTGCACCAAATTGGTGCACTGGATGGGGGGGTCCCTCGGCCCAGCCTGCACCCTCTCCAACCTGGGACCCCTCAGCGGATGCCCGACATCCCTCTTTAGGATCGGACATCCCTCTCACAATTTGAGACTGCTGGCTCCCAACTGCTCACCTGCCTGCCTGATTGCCCCTAACCACTTCTGCCTGCCAGCCTGATCACCCCCTAACCACTCCCCTGCCAGCCTGATCGACGCCTAACTGCTCCCCTGCAGGCCCGATCACCCCTAACTGCCCTCCCCTGCAGGCCTGGTCAACCCCAACTGCCCTCCCCTGCAGGCCCAGTCACCACTAACTTCCCTCCCCTTACCAGCCTGGTCCCTCCCAACTGCCCTCCCCTGCTGGCCATCTTGTAGCAGCCATCTTGTGTCCAAATGGGGGCG
>NW_005353584.1:1369277-1383831 GCF_000412655.1 Myotis brandtii | reverse complement strand
TATATAAAGCCAGCGACCATAACACTGTAATGACTGTAACAACCAGTCACTATGACACCCCCTGTGGCCAGGGAACTGCCCAATCAGGTACATATGTCTCCTTTTCTCCCCATTGACCCAAGAGCTCTCTATGTGGTTAGCTGAGGCTGATCCCTGGCCATCATTGCAGCTTTACTTATTCCTCTGCTCAAACCTGCTCTTTTCCCATTCTTCCCAGTTACTGTTCTCAAAAGTATCCTTTAATAAGTACTGCCCACTACCAGACTCTCCCACCCCAATAGGGGGCGGGGCAGGCAGCCAACCTCCTGCAGCCCTTCCCCCCATCATCCCCACCCCAGATTGGCCCCACACCCCGATCAGGGTCAGGGCCACCAGCCAACCACCCATGGCCCCTCCCCCAGGCCACTGGCCCCCAATCAGCACCCCCCACCCCATTTGGGGGTGGGGCCAGCCAGCTTACTGCCCACAGCCCCTCCCCATGACTGGCCCCACCCCAATCAGCCCCCCAACCCCAATCAGGGGCAGGGACCCCCAGCCAATCACCTGTGGCCCCTCCTTCCAGCCTGCCAGGCAATAATTGGTGATTGGGGTGGGCCAGCCGGCCAACCTCCGCCATCTCCTCCTCCCAACAGGCCCAGCCCCAATCTGCCCCAATTGGTGCCAGGCCGGCTGGACCCCACCAGTGCATGGATTTGTGCCCTGGGTTTCTAGTATATATATATATATCAATTCCTCATGTCAATTCAATGGTGAAGGTGTTCAAGTACAGGGTGAAACTGCAGCAGAAGTAGATTGGGCTGCTTGTGCTTAGAGGCACAAGCCAGTAAAAGGAAACAAATTAGGTGAATGTGACCCCAATTTGGTCCACAGGTGAATGTAGCTTGGGCAACTCAGTTTCACAGGAGAGATATGGGCTAGAAAATGTTGTCTTTCCTGGTGAAGGAAATCTTCTCTGATTCCCCCAAACCAGATTTGCCTGCTCTTTCTCCCATCTGTATACCTTTAATACTCAGGGCCTATCTTCCTGTATAATGGTCATGTGTGTACATTTCAGTGTCCCGAGCAAATTACACACTTCCCAAAAGCTTGGACTGCCTCTTACTGCTATCTGTGTGCCTTCAGAGCCTAGCACAGTGCCTGTCAGACAATAGCCCTCAATATACATGATTGAACTTAATTAAATCAACCAATTCAGATGAAATTGTACTGCATTCAATGGAGTCAGTATTTTCCTGCACAGTATTCAGTCTTATCCTATTGGAACAAAAGACAAACATAATATAACAGTTTTGTTTTTATGTTGAGGTTTGGGTTTTAAATAGTATTCCTCAGAGTTTGTTTCTTCTTATGATCTATATTTAAAAAGTTGGATCCATGAAAATTGGCAATCTTAATGATAAAAACAGAGAAATGCTCTTTGAAATAAAATTGGAATATCTATCTTTGAAAAATAGAAGGATCAAGTGGCACGGATTAATAAAGCCCATCAAGGGAGACTGTTTGCAATGTTGATGCTTTATACTTAGAAATTAAAATTTAATATGATCTGATAGACCTTGGTAAGCTCCCATTATCTCTTCCATATTAATGAAGTATACATGTTAGAAAGAAAATATGTGAAATCAGATCAAATATTAAAACATTTTTAAGAAGAAAGAAAACACTTTCTATGAAAGAGCAAACTGAAATTAGTTTTTGCTGAGTCATGCCACTAATGCAATCAAACTCAATAAACTATATAGCTTTGGAGAATAAGACTCTTTTATAAAACTCTGATAAGAAGTGATAGAGGGCATGGTGCAACCTGGCATAATTGAATGATGTCATCAGCATCAGTAAAAGGGGAAGGGTCAGCCAACGTGTTGGAGAAGAGGACAGTAACCTTTAAAAACATTGTACTGAGCTTTCCACTGCATTCAACCTATTGAAAACAAGCTGGTCATAGCGCCTATTTTTATGGAGTTATTTGAGATTCTTGAAGAGTTGCTATATGAAAAAAAATTTTTTTACTATAGCACCTGGCAAAGGAATCAATTTTAAAGTTATAAATAGATTAATTATAACTTATAAACCAGAGTATAATGTGCCATCATTATCAGGTCAAACCTCTTAGGGGTGCCACTTCCCTCCTAGAATATTCCATTGTGCCTGGTTATTGGCTTACCTTTAGGCAGAGAATGACATGGCAACTACATCCCAAGAAAGAGTAAATCTTGTGCTACATGCAGAAAGTGGCTCTTCAGTGAGGCACATGATGTCCGGTTCAGACCCAGGTGGTATTATGCAAAAACTACTTTTGAATTTCTATATGTAATAATTTGTTTTGCTTTGGAAGCTGGAGATTAAAAAAATTTTTTTTCTCGGTTTTTGAATGGAACACAGCCTTGCTGAATGCGAACAGAAGGTATAGTCTCTCTTTAACTTTTCTCCTCTTCTTAAATACACTATACTCCCTCTTACCATCAACACTATTAAGCCTAGACCAGCCAGTGTTGCTCAGTGGTTGAGCATCGACCTATGAACCAGGAGGTCAGGGTTTGATTCTCAGTCAGGGCACATGCACGGGTTATGGGCTCCATACCCAATAGGGGGTGTGCAGGAGGCAGCCAATCAATGATTCTCTCTCAATGATGTTTCTATCTCTCTCTCCTTCTGTCTTCCTCTCTGAAATCAATAAAAATATGTTTTTTGGTTGTTGTTGTTTTTTTTAAAAAAAAGACTATTAAGCCTTGAATGTTGTTCTCACCAGGAAAAGGGAATATACAGCCATTATATATTAAAATAGGAGTTGGATTCATTAGGGGAAATTAGCTAAAATCTTAAAGAAATGTATTCTGCTTTTGTATTAATTTTTAGTGTGATTGCTGCAGATGTAAAAACTATAGCCTTAGGTTTAATGTGGTTTGGAAATGTAATTTAACACATGTGGAATAGACTTCTCTTTTACCAGATGTAGGTAGTTCAGAATTTTTGAAAGATTGAACTGATCCTACCTGATTTTGGGAAGAGGGGGCTCCCCATTATATGGGGGCTTATTGTCATCTTGAGATCTAGGCCACCCATATTGCCCAGGGTTTCCTTCTCCACTCTATTTCCCATTGATTTGCTAATTTGCACATCCACCACAGAACAGCATAAAAAAGCAGACAATGGGGGAATTTACAGATTTATTATTCTGGTATTATTTATTCACTCAAGAACTATTTACTGGGCATTTCCTATGTTCTAGACACCTTCAGAATCCATCTATTTTGAACACATTCAAAATACATTACTCCAACTACTAGAATTATAAAGATATATCAGACATTGTTTTTTGTGTGGGAGAAGATACTTTTAGAGGAAGTTTCCCTGTGAGGTGAGTTGAGTTTTCCATGAAGAAAGATCTAGTGTGGGAAGGGAGAAAATTCCAGGATCATGGATAAAGATCAAGAGGCTTGAATGGACAGGATACATTAGTCAGCCATCATCTGAGGATGTTACCATAACATTTGTGAACAATGTACTGGCCTACTTAAAAAATTTGTTGTTATTGATAGTCAGCGATTTCAGTGATTTCTATTGTTGTCACAAATTGGAGTCGTTTAAAGATATGTCATTAATACAAATGTATATAGTATGGCAGTTCAAGTAAAAATATCTATTACAGAATAAGTGTCAGAAACACACAGCTTCCTAATTAAGTTTGAGGCAATGTATGCCAAGGCATGCTTCTCATTAATCTATATAATAAAAGGCTAATAAACGAATTGTCCCCTCAACCGGAAGTTTGACTGGGAGTTCAACCAGGGGGTGGAGCTGCCCAGCCAACGGTCTGTGGCCCCTTCCCCCAGCTGGCCTTGCCCCCGGTCACCCACCCCCCCATCAGGGGCAGGCCAGCCAGCCAACCTCCCATGTTCCCCCACCCCCAGCCTGCCTGGCCCAATCGGGGCGGGCCGGGTGAACTCCTCCCGTGCATGAATTCATGCACTGTGCCTCTAGTACACAGAATAATTGAGAATTGACAATATCTGACATTTATTGAATATTAGCAATGTGTTAGCTTGTTTACAAAGCACAGAACTATCAAAGGACCCTGCCCTACTGGCTCACTATCAAAACACAGCCTATCATTTGCTGTCTTCCATGCTTCACTAAACTAAAAACCAAAGAAAACATCTCTGGGGATTCACTGAGGAGCTGAATAAAGCCAGATTTTCTCTGCAGGTAGCTTGGTGGGCATTAGTATTAGCTCCATAGGGAAGCAATCTGGTCCCATGATTCTGGTAATCTCAGAAGATAAACCTGATAATCTAATATAGATTTGAAGTAAAAGCTATTCCATCATTTTATGATGCTTTTTTTCTGCTTCAACCTGTAATTGAACTTTCACCAGTGTGATTTTCTCAGGATCAAGATGTAAGTACATGTGTTTCAGTCTAGTGCATATAAAGTCAACAGTTGGATTCTCCAGGGAAAGGCATAGCATTAATAGATTTACAGTTTTGCTTAAAATTTCTGGTTCCCTGAGAAAAAGATTGAAGAGATAAGATATAGCAGAGGGTATGGAGGAGAGCATATGAAAATAAAATGCTATGGGTGAGTAGAGTTGGGGAAAACAAAAAGAAAATTTTGAGTTTGGGATTGGAAGGAGCAAAAGGAGAACATAGTACAGTGGTAAATGGCTGGATAAGAATGACAGAAATTGCCTCCCATTAAATGTGGTTGGATGGCTGTATGTGCTAGAGCTGTCACAATGAATAATACCACAAACTGGGTAGCTTAAACAGTAGAATTTATTTCTCACAGTTAGAGGCTAGAAGTCCCAAACCAAGGTGTTGACACATTTGGTTTCCTGAGGTCTCTCTTTCTGGCTGCTGTCTTGGTGCCTCGTCACAGGGCTGTCCATCTGTGCCCGCATGCACGCACACATCCCTGGTGTCTCTCTGTATGTTCCAATCTCCTCTCATAAATACACCAGGCAGATTGGATTAGAGCACACCCTAACCTCCTCATTTTAACTTAATTACCCGTTTAAAGGCCTTATCACTAAATACAAACACATTCTAAGGTATTGGAGGTTAAGGATTCAACCTATAAATTTTCAGGGGACATTACTTAGTCTATAACAATAGCAAAGCGAAAACCCTTAAATGTGGATAGTTTGCTTTTCTCAGTTCTTGTTCCTCTGTAAGGAATGGGATGTTTGGGAGGTGGGTAGAGAATATCAGAGGGGAGGAAGAACCCCGTGAGGACCTGTCTGCCAAGGATGTTTTTGCTTGGTGAGACTGCCTCTTGCTTAGAGAGAAGAGAGGTTTGAGAAAGACAAGAAATGCTCCCATACAATCCTCCCTCTTCATCTCCCCTGATTCAGTTTCAATCCTAGGAATTCAAGGATTGTTAAATGATTTGTATCTCTGGGTCAATGTGTTGAGGCTAATGTAAAATTTTAGTTCCCATCCCATTGAGGTTGACTTTGGATTCATTTCTTTTTCATGGAAGGAAGATGTATCAGGTTAGGACTAAATGGCCAACAGTGAGTTAGGGAGCTTGGCAAGAGGACTTCTATACCATGGCTGTGTTGGTTTTATTTTTAGGAGGCTATTCAGATAAAAATCATAAATTTCACATGAGCCCTAAAACCAGATTATTTGATTATTTCCTCATAACAAATAGCCATTATATGCATTATTATAGTTCTTTTTCTTTATTATCCATCATATATAATAAAGTGGTAATATGCAAATTGACCATCACTCCAACACACAAGATGGCCACCCCCATGTGGTCAAAGATGGCCACCCCCATGTAGACACAGGATGGCCAGCAGGGAAGGGCAGTTGAGCAGGACCAGGCCTGCAGGGGAGGGAGGGTAGTTGGGGGGGGATGAGGCCATTCAGGGGAGGGCAGTTGGGGGGTGACCAGGCCTGCAGGGGAGGGCAATTGGGGGAGACCAGACCAGCAGGGAAGGGCAGTTGGGGGTGACCAGGCCTGCAGGGGAGGGCAGTTGGGGGGGACCAGGCCTGCAGGGGAGGGCAGTTAGTGGTCACCAGGCCTGCAGGGAGGGAGGGTAGTTGGGGGGGACCAGGCCATCAGGGGAGGGCAGTTGGGCGGGACCAGGCCTGCAGGGAAGGGCAGTTGGGGGTGACCAGGCCTGCAGGGGAGGGCAGTTAGGGGTGACTGGGCCAGCAGGGGAGGGCAGTTGGGGGCGACCAGGCCTGCAGGGGAGGGCAGTTAGGGGTGACTGGGCCAGCAGGGGAGGGCAGTTGGGGGCGACCAGGCCTGCAGGGGAGGGCAGTTAGGGGTGACTGGGCCAGCAGGGGAGGGCAGTTGGGGGCGACCAGGCCTGCAGGGGAGGGCAGTTAGGGGTGACTGGGCCAGCAGGGGAGGGCAGTTGGGGGCGACCAGGCCTGCAGGGGAGGGCAGTTAGGGGTGACTGGGCCAGCAGGGGAGGGCAGTTGGGGGCGACCAGGCCAGCAGGGGAGGGCTGTTAGGGGCAACCAGGCTGGCAAGGGAGGGCTGTTGGGGGGGACCAGGCCAGCAGGGGAGGGCAGGTGGGGGTGACCAGGCCAGCAAGGGAGGACAGTTAGGGGTGACCAGGCTGGCAAGGGAGAACAGTTAGGGGTGACCAGGCCGGCAAGGGAGGGCAGTTAGGGGCAATCAGGCCAGCAGGGGAGCAGTTAGGAGTCAATCAGGCTGGCAGGGGAGTGGTTAGGGGGTGATCAGGCTGGCAGGCAGAAGCAGTTAGGGGCAATCAGGCAGGCAGACAGGCGAGTGATTGGGAGCCAGCAGTCCTGGATTGTGAGAGGGATGTCTGACTGCCCATTTAGGCCAGATCCCACTGGGGAGTCGGACATTCCTTGAGGGGTCCCAGATTGGAGAGGGTGCAGGCTGGGCTGAGGGACACACACACCCCCGTGCACGAATTTCATGCACTGGGCCTCTAGTTGTAATATATTTCTCAAGCAAATCTGAGAATGTTATCCTTTGTAACTAGAAAATAAAATTAGTACATGTTCCAAAGCTATGGAAGTTATGATTTTCCTCATAAAGAGGGTTCTCATAAGAAACAGAGGTATGATGCCTCTGGCAACACCTTTCTCCTCATTGTGCTGGTAGGATGTCATGTTCTTTATTGTCATCATGAGACTTTCTGCTCAGGATTAATAATGATCTTTTAGTTACTCTGGATGAGAATTATGATGCTATAAAGAAGGGAACTTTAGATTGAAACAGGAATAGAAGGGGCAATCTGAAAAGGAGGATGAGAAAAAGGGCAAAAATTAAGCAACATTAGGACTCAATCTAAGATGACAAGACATGACAGAAATTGGGAATCTGTTTGTGCTAGGGGATGATTAAAGACAGAAAGAATGCATATATGACCAACTATAAACCTATCATGCACCTACCTGTCTTGGAAAAATTTTTAAATCCTAAGTTAATAAAGTAATATGGTCAAAAATTAAGTAAATCCAGCAAGTCTAAGGAGCCCAGCCTCTTGAACTCCTTGACATATGATGGCATGCCTCTTTCTGTGGGAAAATCCTGCCAGTGGGAAGGTGGTAATGATAATTATCTATCATCTCTGGTATTTATGGGGCTATTTTATCTGCCAGGGTTAGGTACAAGAAGATAGAAAATACCACTTTTGGAGTGGTGCTATTCATTCCAAATATCCTTTTTAATTGGTAAGAGACTACCTAGTGTTGCGGGGGGGAGGGTGTCCTTAAACGATAGGGTGATTAGCTTCATCAGAAAGTGATGATCTAAATAGAGACAATCCAACTTACCAATTTGATGGTTGGTAATCAGAGGGTAGAGAGTGCTTCTTCTATCAATGGGGGGCAATAAGAGGAAGAATTAAAGCAGAAGAGATAGACCCCCAAGGAAAAAGAGACTGAGAGAAACATGTCACAGAGACTGATGGGGAGATGGGGGGGGGGTTAATGTGGGGATAAGGACACATATGTAATAACTTAATCAATAAAGAAATTTTAAAAAGAAAAGAAAAGAAAAGCCTAGAAGCTACTGTGGAAAGGATTCAAGTTCTAAAACAAATGCTTAAATATGCACCCTCAACCTACTTGTGCCACACCAAAGCTGAATGATTCGGGGTGAAAAGTTGTGGAATTTGGAAACCTGAGAGATCTTTTGGTCTCTTAGTTCCCATATGCATACTTCATATGAAAGCCTGGTGCCCTGTTTTTGTTGATTAGATGTTTTCCAATAGCATTACATGGTATCTGTCACTAGACCCAGGAAGATAATGATAGAGCTCCATCATGAACCACACCATAAGGAAAAGGTCTAAGACCAAGTCTCCCCTTCGGGACACTACACCAGTCCCCATCCCAGACAGGGGTACCAACCAAACACCCCTGAGCCAAATAATAAGAAAACATCAGTATTTCAGCTTGCAACTAGCTACTTCTACATTCAGCCCACATTCAGTAATTCTCCTCCAACAACCCTATTATTTCTCCCAGCACTATGTGTGAAATGAAAGGCTTTATGCCTTGTTGAAAAAATGTTAGGCTATAAATAAAAAGATGGTAGTGTTGTGCTGATAGTAAAAGATCCCTGACTTCACGTCACAGGCTCATTTCTTCTACATGTTGGATGTTTATGTTACTTTACTGTCATATTTACGATGAAACAAAAATAATTTAAAATCAGCAATAAAATAAATTAAACCAGAACCATTCAAACACTTTTGTGCAGCTTTGGTTATAGACAAAAACTGTGCTTGCTCTAATTTTTTTTTAATTATAATATTTTTGCCCTTATCTCAAATAAAAGAAGTCTGGCAATTTGACACGGAGAAATATGATCGTGAAAAGATATATTAGATAGCAAATTTTACATTAGAAACAAATGTTTATTTGAGTGTCTAAAATATACCAGGCATTTTCTAGATGCTTTTGCGGTATAATATGAGGGGACGATAACATAATTATGGGTAAGAAAGATTTCCAGACTGAAAAGTCTTCTTGGGGAACATGCAGGACAATTTGTTTCATTTCAAAGGCCAGCAATTTGAGTTAGATAAGAAATTTCAAGAGGTGTTCTTTTTGCCACAGCAGGAAAAATGTGTTTACCTCTTCCTTTGAATTACCAGTGATTCATTGCACGTCTGTAAGCACTGTGCACAAAGGTCAGGGTACAAGTCCTCCTTACATGTGTGAGGTTTTTTCCTACCTTTGAACTTTTAAAAATACTTTTATTACAGAGTGCCCCAAAGATCAATGTGACCTGTTTCATCCATTAACATTCTAATGTAAATACACTAAATCTGGCTATTTGCAATGGTTTTTTTTTTTAAGGTTTGGTTGAAAGGTAATGAAAACATATAGTTTTCCCTTCATTTTCTATGAACAAATCCCAGGAAATACAGTTTTAGAAAAGGCTGCCTTGTCTTTTCAGGTCAAGGCTGGTGTTAACACTTGGCAATCTATTGAGGTGACATACATATAGTCTCAACTCAGAAATTAAACATTAGTATGTAAATGGGGGTTCTGTACAGAAAAGTTTCTTTATAGATTATTTTTTTGTTCAGTCTTGACAAATACTAACTTATGTCCCAAAATTTTGCCTTTCCCCATGTATTCCTTTCTTTTCTGGTATATTTAACTTCTCTTATTCTAATGATTCTCTCAGTCTCTCATTTCAGGCCTACAAGCCTCAATAACTTTGAGGCAGGATAGTAAGAAGCTAAGAACATTTCTTGGCAAGTAGAATGGGGAAACTGAGACAGGGTGATTAAACAAGGTCAAATAATTTGACCAATTTACAGCCAGGTAGTGAATCGCAAGACCCTATCTTCCCCAACCCAGGACATGAGAGCAAATGGTTTATACCTCTTGTCCCTAACCAAACAATAAATAGCTAAATTACCCTGGCCAGGCAGAGAGGTAACAGAGACCCAATTACTACCACTTCTGCCAACCACACCCAAGGATGGATGAAGTCAGGAAAATAAATAAAAAATCCATCTAGAGCCTGACAGACTCATGATAAAAATAAAGCAGTGAAGCTGACCAGAGAATGATCCCAAACTCCCCTACATGCTCATTTTGATGAATCAACATATTGAAGGATACACCTGGGAAACTAATCAAATTCTGTTAAGACCCTCCCTGAGACCTCCCTTAGGATTCCCATCAGCAGAAGAGAGATAAAAACACGAAAGACAAAGGATGCCAGCGTGGGCTCTCTCTGGAACCACAGGTGCCCCACTTTTCTTCCCTCTCCAGGTACATCTTTACTTTTCTCTCCTAAACTCCAAGGGTTCCCACAAGACTTGCAACCAGGGTAGCAGCAGGCAGTGCAGCTTGTCCGGGGTTAACCCCCTGAACCTGTTTCCAAGGCCCCCTTTTTCTCTGACTTTTCAGTGAGCTAAAAGCAGCCCACCTTGGCTTACTTCTTTCCTGTAACATTTCTAGCCAAAGCAGAGCACTGCCTAGGCTTTCTCTTGTTGCTTCCTCTATCCTAAGACCTTCCTTTGTTTCACTGTCCCCGGATTTAATAAACATACTCTCCAGAGCACCTGGACATGTGTTGTGAAATTTTTCCTGCACAAAGTGAAGAATCCACAAACTACAAAGCGCCCAAGGCAGACCCACTCCAGGCCTGGACCCTGTCTGGTGACAAATTCACCAATATTTTCCACATTGCAAATACTTTATTGAAAATGACAGCCTGTTAGCTAACTTCATTGAAGACAGAAAAACCATATATTTCTTTGAAGAGCATTGACATTTCTCTACTTGGATGTGCTGTTTAATGCTAAACCTTAACATGACAACAATGAACTCATTCTCTTCCATCGTTTAAACTGGTAATTTTTTGTGACTTATCCAATACTGTCAATGGCAACACAGTCTCCTCAGGACTTCAAGCTGAAAACTGTGGAGCAACTTTTGCCCCTTCTATCCTTTCTGCTTTTCTCAGACCCCTGGAGAACTAACTTAAGCCACTCAAACTTGAATTTTCCAACTATGATTGCTATTATCTATTGATCCCATTTAGAAATGCCTGCTTCTGAATTTTCCTAATCAAGACCTTTCATATTCATCTTTTTCTCTCCACTGACACCACTGTAGTCTTCATCTCTGTTGTCTCCTTTCCACTTTATTGCAAGTCTTCTACAGATGACCTTTCCAGCTAAAAAAGCTATCAGGGTGCCTGGCCGGCATGGCTCAGTGGTTGAGCCTCGACCTATGAACCAGGAGGTTCAATTCCAGGTCAGGCCACATGCCCAGGTTGCCGACTTGATCCCCAGTCGGGGGCATGCAGGAGGCAGCCAATCAAAGATTCTCTCTCATCATTGATGTTTCTATCTCTTTATTTTATTTTATTTTTATTTCAGAGAGGAAGGGAGAGGGAGAGAGAGATAGAAACATCAATGAGAGGGAATCATTGATCAACTGCTTCCTGGCACACCCCACAGTGGAGATGAAGCCCGCAATCCAAGCATGTGCCCTGACCAGGAATCAAACCAGGACCTCCTGGTTCATAGGTTGATGCTCAACCATTGATCTACACTGGCCAGGCTGATATTTCTATCTTTTTCTCCCTCTCTCTTTTGCTCTGAAATTATATATATATATATATTTAAAAAATAAAGAAGCTATCAGGGCATCCAGTTTATCTTTTCCCTCCCTTAATAAAAGTTTCTTTCCAGCTCAAGAATATATTCCTCACTTTCTATTGCAACAGTGGCCTTCCTTCTTCTAGTCTTGAACTTCTCCATTCCAGGATTCAGATGTACCCAGATTGATCCTTATGAAGCATAAATTCATTCAGGGCACTCCACAGCTTAAGACATGACTACTTTCTCACTCCCTTTGGGATATATTCCAATTTCTGCAGTACAGCATTCAGGGCCCACCCTGATCTGACACCCACATTCCTTTGTGTCTAATGTACCTGGAATGATTTTTGTTTCTTAACCTGACATACATAATTTGTCTCTATTAAACTGTAACTTCTTGAAGGTAGAAACAAGATATTTTATTTTTATACTAGAAGCCCGGTGCAAGAAATTCTGCACTTGGGGGGAGGGGTGATCCCTCAGCCCAGCCTGCACCCTCTTGCAGTCCGGGAGCCATAGGGGGATGTCTGGATGATGGCTTAGGCCTGCTTCCCAAGGGGAGCTGACCTAAGCTGGCAGTCTGACATCCTTAGCACTACAGTGGAGGTGGGAGAGGCTCCCGCCACTGCTACTGCACTTGCCAACTATGAACCTGGCTTCTGGCTGAGCGGCGCTCCCCCTGTGGGAGCGCACTGCCCACCAGGGAGCAGCTCCTGCATTGAGTGTCTGCCCTCTGGTGGCCTGTGCACATTATAGCAACTGGTTGTTCTGCCATTTGGTTGATTTGCATATTAGCCTTTTATTATATAGGATTCTTGGAACCTACCATAGAACTGACTCTCACAAAATAAATGATTGGTTCACTGGATGAACCAATAATGGCTCCAAATTACACTGAGTGGCCAGATTATTATGACCAGCCAGATTATTATGACCACCCCATCAGTACTTCATTGACACTTCCAAAAATACTGAATATTGAAAACTTCCTAAGCAAATACTCTCAAGGTTTTATTATTATTATTATTATTTGCATAACTAATTCATTTCATTGTACTGATGGGGTGGTCATAATAATATGGCCACTCAGTGTATATATCACACTAAATACAAACTTCCTTCTGACACTCCAACTCCTCCTTAAGCTCTCCTTCCTTATCTGGCCAACCTTGTCTTTTCCTGTGCTTTGGTCTAATGACTCTAGTTAAATAATCTGTACACATACATATCTCCTGCTCCTTCCCTCTCTCTTTCTTCCAATGGCTGCTCCTGTTTGCAGTGTCTTCCTTCCTCTCAACTCACATTTACCACCTCTGGCAAGAAAAAACTTATAAATCATAGTTCATAATAAATAATCTGCTGATACCCAATGGTGGAAGGAAAGTATGCATCAGCTGCTTTCTGGCATTATGGTCTGTTTCTTTCTACTGGTTAAGAATAGTTTTGGCTACAAGTAAAAGAAACTCCAATTACAGTTACACTAATAAACTACATAGTTAATATTAATTTATGTTTTATAACAAAAAATCTACAGGTGAGTGACTGCTGGCTTTGGTTTAGTACTTTAAGAATGTATGGGACAGCTTCATATGATTCTCTTGATCTTTTTCTCATAGATGCAAATAACAGCCCCAAATCCAGGCATTGTGCCTGGCCTGTATTTAAGGCAGAGACAAGAAAAAGAGAGATGGAGCCAGCCCTGCCTGTGTATTTTATCAGGAGAGCAGAAACCTTCCTAGAAACCACTGAGCACACATCTGCTTCTACCTTATTTATGAGGACTGAGTCAGATGGCCACCCCTTGCTACAGGGAGTCTAGGAAAGGAAATTTTTCCTAAATATTGAGAGTGGAAAGAGGAAAGTTGGGAAAACAGCTAGTGGTTAACCAAACTAAAGTGACTTTCATATTATCGAACTCATTCAATGACATCACTATCCTTTGGGCAAGTGCTAGGCCTCATATTGTCCAGCGTCTCCAGAGGAGCTACCATCATGATGTGTACTGGAGTGTAAAAGATGAGCAGTTATATGGACAAGGGTGAATCAATGTAAATGAAAACCCCACCAACTTCTAAAGATTGGAAGTGATGAAAACACACTAACCAGGTTCAATTTTGCCCAAAAGCAGTAAGTTGAACAAGAAAGGTGTGAGTTTGAGAGATATTTCACTACTGTCAATTGAGTGTCATTGGCCTCTTTCAACATTATTACCTTAATAATATTTGTTTTTTGTTTATTATAACACTAGGGGCCCAGTGCACGAATTCGTGCACCTTGAAAGGAACTGTGGGCTGTGAGGCTGCGGTGGGCACAGAGGTGGGAATCGGCCCATCTCTGTGCCCCCACCTGGCCACTCCCACGACAGCCCCTGGCCCCTGTCTGCCAGCAACTCTGCTCCCTCCGCCACCTCTCCCATGTGTTCACAGCACTGGCCCCACTTGCACCCACTGATGGTGCAGAGCAATTGGGGCTTGCACCAGCAGTGGGTGCGAGTGGGGCTAGGGCTGTTAGTGGGTGCAAGTGGTGGCTGCTGCCCTGATTGCCCCTCAGGAGCAGGGGGAGGTGGAGAAGCCCTCAGGGGTGACCAGGGATGGCAACTGCTGCTCACACCTGCTGATGGCACTGAGTGATTGGGACCCACAGCGGGTGTGAGTGGTGGCTCTGGTGCCGGCCCCAGGTGTGAGCGGGGCCATCTCCAGCAGCGGGTGTGAGAGGCGGCTGCCAGCCCCAATCGCCCCTCAGGAGCAGGGGGAGGTGGAGAAGCCCTGAGGGGCGATTGGTGCCAGCAGCTGCCTCTCATACCTGCTGATGGTGCTAAGTGATCAGGGCCAGCACTGGGCACCAGAGACCAGCAGCAGGTGCGAGTGGTGGCTCCGGCACCAGCAGTGGGTGCAAGGGGGGCCGGCGTGGGCACCAAGTGTGAGCGCCAGGCAGGACCGCGGCACGCAGGAGCAAAGAATTTTCAGTAACCACCAGAGG
>NW_005353584.1:1362629-1369244 GCF_000412655.1 Myotis brandtii | reverse complement strand
CTGCTCACCTGCTCCACCATCCCGCTGTGGCCCATGCCCGCCATGTTCCACACTCTGCCACCTGCTGCCGACGCCTGCCATGTTCTGTACACACCCCCTGGTGTTCAGCGTACATCATAGCGACCAGTTGTTCAGTTGTTTGGTTGTTCTGCTGTTTGATCTATTTGCATATTAGGATTTTAAATATATAGATGTCCATGTCAATATTTAAGTTAATTTTTTTAAATTACACTTTACATTCAATATTTTTTTGTATTAGATTCAGGTGTACAGTGCTCAGACAATCATACACTTCACAGATTTCTCCCCCTGATATTTTCAGTACTCACCTGGCACCATACATAGTTATTACAACATTGTCTTTGTCAGTTCTTAATTATAGTTTTTTGAAAACAGCATACAATTTTGGATGGCTGGTCAGAATAAGCATCTGTTTTTTATGTGTATAACCTTTGTCTTCAGTTTAACATGTTTGTGAGGAGTAATGAAATGTTGATTCATACAATGTTAATGAAATGAAAGGGAAAGGGAGATATAAGATGGCAACGGAGGAGGTGAATGTTACTCTCACTTCCTCCCAGGACCAAGCTGCAATTACAACTAAATTATAGAACAATCATCCTGAATAAACAACTGAAGACTAGCTGAACAAAAGTCTTATAACTTAAAATTTACCAAAGAAGCCATACCAAGACTGGTAGGAAGAGTAGAGATGTGAAAAGGGCTGGCCCTGCTCCCACAGGCAGCAGCTGATGTTCCAGAGGGATAGCTTAGCTGTGGGGAGATTCCTCCTGAAAAACATGGGGTCTAAACCCCAAGTCAGGTTCCCCAACCCAGAGCACTAAAACTGGGAAGAGACATCCACATGACATCTGGCTGTGAAAAGCAGCGAGGTTGCTGTTCATCAGGGAGAGGTGAAGTCCACTAGAGACACAGGCACCCTCTTAAAAGGCCAACACACAAAATCTCATTCACAGCCACTTACACTGGGCTCCAGCATAGAGAGGGCAGAGCGAACTAGTGTCCTGTGAGAAGAGTCTGGGATTTGTGGCTTTGGGGAGAGAGTTGAAAGGATAGCCACCAGGATCACTGTGCTGAGTCATTCTCCCATCCTACAGATGCCATCTATCTTAGTCTGTCTCAGATTCTAGCAGTCTGATTGGTCACCCTGCCGAGCTCTGTGTCCTCCTGGCAGATTTGGAGGAGCATTCCCCCCAGTTTCAAACAGTACAGTTGGGGTACATTTGGACAGACTGTACAGTTTCGGACGGTACAGTTGGGGTACATTTGGGTGGGATCTCTGCAGACCCACCCTATGATCTCCAAAGGCTCCACCTACCTGATTCCTAGCTTCATCCTGCTGACTCTCAGCAGCCTCACCCTGCCGAGTTCTGTCTCCTCCTGGCAGAATCTGAGACAGACTGAGATGTGTGGCTCTAGAAGAGGGGCCATTCCTCTCTTGCATGCCTGACCAAAGCAGAGCCCTCCTTTCACATGGCAAAATTTGGGCCTGTTTGGGACTGATAAACTCTGTTGGCATCACCCTGATGACTCCTTGACACCCCGCCCACTACAAAGGTGTGCAAGCACTCAGCATGTGGCAGCTAGACTTGGGATACCTAGAGACATTTGCTGTGTGGCCTCAGAGTCTTCATTGGCACCAAGTTTGAACCTGTATCAATCTGGTGCCCAATACTCACCCCTACCTGGTGACTCACTGTAAATATACCTCATGCAACTCGAGTAACACCAGAGGCTCTTTCAACGACTAATCCTAACAGGCATCTGGCAGGTGGAGATAGGCAAAGGCAGATCTTGAGGAGCCTTGGGACTTTTGATGCTCTGCCCCAATGCTTGGTACTGTTGAAAGTTGGCCTTGGTGTGCAGCTTGGCCTTTCTCTCCCACAGGCCCAACAGAAGCAGCCACAACTGTGGATCACTTGTAGCTCCAAGCAGGTTGCCCGAGGCCCATCATAAGCAACGTCTTATATTGACGTGCACCAGAGTTCCTCCCAAGAGACCCAGAAACAACACACCCAGTGGCAAGATTCAGACAACATAAAAGAAGGATCCAGTAAGTTTCACAAGTGGCATATCCAAAAAGAAATCTCGATGGGAATTAGAACCTGCTGAGGTGAATTCTGCTTCGTATGGTCAGCACCTGCACATTAGCTCACACAGTACAGTTGGGGTTGAGCCTCATAGTCAGCCAGTCTGGGTCGATTCTGCCAGATGGGTGGATCACACACTTGAAAGAGCCAATAGCAAACAAGACTCAATTACAGCAGGAGGGCCCTCATAATTCATACGAAGAACATTTCTGGAGCACCCGGCTCAGGTGATCAAGAAGAATACACCACTGGACCCCACAGGACACCTACTACATAAGACAAACCCACAAAGACTTGGAATCATAACAGATCTATCTAATACATAAAAACAAATTAAATGGAGGCAAGCAATGTACAAGATACAGAGTTCAAATTAATGGTTATAAGGATGCTCAATAGCATGAAAAAGACCATAGAAGCCATAAAAGAAGATCAGTCAGACATGAATAATACAATATCTGAAATAAAGAATACACTGAAAGGAATAAACAGTAGGTAAGATAAAGCAGATGGTTGAATCAGTAATCTGGAAGACAATCCAGAGCAACAAAAAGAAAAAAGAATGGATCCAAGATAGCAGTGGATTTGGTGGAAGCTACACTCACCTCCTCCCAGAACCAAACTGGAATTATAACTAAAGTAATCCTGAATAATCAACTGAAGACTAGCTGGAGAGAAGCTTTATAACTAAGGACTTGCAGAGGAGGGCACATCAAGACTGGTAGGAAGTGCAGAGGCACTCGTGGGCACTCATGGGAAGCAGCTGAAATTCTGGAGTAATATATCAGCTGTGGAAGGGTTCCTCCTGAGAACTGTGGGATCTTAACCCCAAGCTGGGCTCCCTAGTCCAAAGCACCAGAACCAGAAGAGGCACCCACATAACATTTGGCTGTGAAAAGCAGTAGGGTTTCTGTCCACCAGGAAGAAATGCCTAGAAAAACAGGCACCCTCTTAAAAGGCCAATGAATAAAATTTCATTTACAGCCACTCACCCTGGGCTCTGGTGGAAGGAGAGAAGAACAGACTGGAGATGAATGAGAAGAGGATGGGGTTAGTGGCACTGGGGAGAGACCTCAGCGGTCAGCTGCTAGGATCCTTGTGCTGAGACCTTCCCCATACTGCAGAAGCCATCCTTCTCAGCAGGATACTTGCTTCCATGAAGCATCAGCCTGGGGGGAAGCTAAAGCCCCACTCATTGGAATCTCTCTTCTCCCACTCTGTAGAGCTTATGCCCTGGTGAAAAGTACTGCCAGAGGCGGATCTCTGGGTGCTTTGAGATTTTTGCTGACATGCTCCTTGACTTGGTGCTAGTAAAAGCAGAACTCGGCATGCATCTTGGTCCTTTCCATATACTCCCAGGCCTAGCAGAGGGAGCCAAATGCTGTGGGTTCCAAACTGGTTGCCCAGGGCCAGTCACAGACAGTGTCTGACATTGGCATGAACCAGAGTCCCTCTGAAGAGACCCAGAATCAATATACCCAGTGGCCAGCTTTAGAAAACAACTGAGCATGATCCAATAGCTTCACAAGCAGCATATCCACAGGGAGATATTGGCAGGCACAAAACCTGCTGAAGCAAATTCCACTTTGTGTGATCAATACCTGCACAGCAGCTTGCACACTATGTTGGGGGTTAAGCCTCACTGTCAGCTAGCCTGAGGGTTGATCCCACACATGAATGGGCCAATAGCAATCAAGACTCAATTACAATAGAAGGGCTGACATAATGCACATAAGGGACATTCTTAGAGCACCCAGCTGAGATAATCAGGGTGACCCCACCACTGGGGCCCTCAGGTCACCTGCTACATAAGGCCACCATCCCAAGACTGAGAGTTATAACAGATCTACCTAATACATAGAAACAAACACGAAGAGGAAGACAAAGAAACACAATGAAAGAATAAGAGAATTCTTCAGAAGAACTAAATGAAATGGAGGTAAGCAATTTATCAGATATAGAGTTTAGAGTAATGGTTATAAGAATGACCAACAACATGAAAAAAATGACATAGAAGCCATAAAAAAGGACCATTCAGAAATGAAGAATGCCATATCTGAAATAAAGCATAAACTGGAAGGGATAAGCATTAGACTTGATGAAGCAGAGGATTGCATCAACAATTTGGAAGACGAGGTAAAAACAAAACAAAACCCCCACACAAAAAAAGCAGTAGCAGCAAAAAAAAAAATTAAAATTAAATGAGGACAGTTTAAGGGACCTTAGGGACAGCATGAAGCATAACAACATCTGCATCTTAGGGGCACTAGAAGGAGAAGAGAGAAAGCAAATTGAAAACCTAATTGAAGAAATAATGACTGAAAACTTCCTTAATCTGGTGAAGGAAAAAGATATACAAGACCTGGAAGGTAGCTGAATGGATAAGAAAACAAGATCCACGTAGCCCAGTCAGTATGGCTCAGTTGTTGAGCCCATGTATATGCTGTCTTCAAAATACTCACCTCAGGATAAAAGATGCACACAGACTAAAAGTATAGGGATGAAAAAAGATATGTCATGCAAATGAATAGGGGAAAAAAACTACAGTAGCAATACGTATATCTGAGAAAATAAACTTTAAAACTATAGTAAGAAACAAAGAAGGACAATACATTATCATAAAAGGAACAATCCAACAAGAGGATTTAACCCTTGTAAATGGACAGGGGTGTTCGTTTTCACCACTCTTATTCAACATAGTACTGAAAGTTCTAGCCAAGGAAATCAAACAAGAAGAAGAAATAAAAGGCACACAAACTGGGAAAGAGGAAGTAACACTCATTATTTGCAGATAACATGATACTGATATTGTATATAGAGAACCCTAGTAATTCCACAAAGAAACCTGGGGCTGATAAACAAATTCAGTAAAGTAGCAGTATTTAAATTAAATATCCAGAAATCAGTTGCATTTTTATACACCAATAATGAACTATCAGAAAAAGAAACTAAAAAAATAATCCCATTCACAATAACAAAACAAATAAAAAATATTTAGGAATAAATTTAACCAAGCATGTAAAAGACCTATACTCAGAAAATTATAAGACACTGAAGAAAGTAATTGCAGAAGACACAAATAAGTGGAAGGATATACCAGGTTCATGGATAGGAAGAACTAATATCATTAAAATGTCTATACTACCCAAATCAATCTACAGATTTAACACAATTCCTATCAAGATACCAATGGCATATTTCGCAGAACTAGAAAAATATTCCAAAAATGTATATAGGTCCACAAAAGACCCAGAATAGCAACAAGGATCTTGAGAAAAAAGAACAATGTTGTAGGAATCATGCTATCTGATATCAGACTATACTACAAGGCTATAGTAATCAAACCAGCCTAGTGTTGGCAGAAAAAAAAAAAGACAAAAAGATCAATGGTACAGAATAGAGAGTCCATGAATAAACCCACCCCTTTATAGTCAATTACTATTTAACAAAGGAGGGGAAAAAAACATAAAATTGGGTGAAGATAGTCTTTTTAATAAATGGTGTTGGGAAAATTGGACCAATATGTGCAACAACAACAAAAAAAGTGAAAATAGCTCATCTTTTTACACTATACATAAGAATAAACTAAAAATGGATAATAGATTAAAATGTTACACTCAAAACAACAAAAATCCTAGAAGAAAACATAGGCAGTAAAATCTTGGCCATTTTTCATAGCAATATTTTTTTCTGATATATCTCCTCAGGCAAAGGAAACAAAAGAAAAAATAACCAAATTGGATTACATCAAACTAAAAAGGAAACCATCAGCAAAATGAAAAGACAGCCCACTGAATGGGAAAACATATTCAATGATACATCTGATAAGGGGTTAAGATCCAAAATTTACAAAGAGGCTATAAAACTGAACACCAAATAAAATAAAACAATCCAATTTAAAAAATGAGCAAATGACCTGTTTCTACAAAGATGACATAAAGATGGCCAATAGACATATGAAAAGTTACTCAGCATCACTAATTATCAGAGAAATGCAAATTAAAACCACAGTGAGATATTGCCTCATACCTGTCAAAATGGCTCTCATCAATACAACAAATAACTGTTGTCGAGGATGTGGAGAAAAGGGCACCCCAATACACTGCTGGTGGGAATGCAAACTGGTGCAGCTACTGTGGAAAACGGTATGGAGTTACCTCAACAGGTTAAAAAAAAAGAACTGCCTTATGACCCAGTGATTTCACTTCTGGGAATTTATTTGTAGAAACCCAAAACACTACTTTGAAAGACTATATGTGCCCCTATTTCATTGCAGCATTATTTACCAAAGCAAACATTTGGAAACACTTCAAGTGTCCATCAGTAAATTAGTAGATAAGAAAAGCTGAAATATATTTACCCAATGGAATATTACTCGGTTATGAAAAAGAAGGAAATCTGCCCTGACCGGTTTGGCTCACTGGATAGAGCGTCGGTCTGGGGACTGAAGGGTCCCAGGTTCAATTCCGGTCAAGGGCATGTACCTTAGTTGCAGGCACATCCC